>NC_077233.1:28028474-28173474 GCF_027887165.1 Monodelphis domestica | reverse complement strand
TTCCTCTCCAGTCTCTGCTCCCCACTCTCTAGCTTTCTTTCTTCATCCTGTTGGTGGTGGTGGTGGCGGGGCCGCAGCCTACTTTCTCCCCTCATCCCTCACTTTTCAGCTCCCCCATTTGTTATCTTTCCCCATTTGAATTTAAACTCCTTGAGGACCCATACTGGTTTTTATCTTTCTTTGTAGCCCAGGTGCTTTGCACAGTGACTTACATGTAGTAGACTTGGTAAGGAGAAATTTTAGGGTGACTTAATCTAATTTTAATTGGTCGCCAGGGACTATTCCAAATAAAATACACAAGTCAGTTTGGAAATTTTATGGTGGTTTAATTAATATAGAGGAAAGGAATTAAGAAGAACGGAGAAGGAAGGGGTATAGGATTTCTCTGGCCTAGCCTGTGCCAGGGGGAGTTCAAAGACCTCTGCCACGAGGTCTTATCAGAAGATTAGAGGCTTTCCTAAGAGAATACTGTTTTGGAAGGTAAAGGAGAAAAGAATCAGCCTAAACTCCAAGAGAGCTCAGAGAAGATGCCTCACTTGAACTAGCCTCCCCCAGTAGTGTATCAAGGACTCTTACCACCATTCCAAGATGCCAAGACGCTAAGCACACTGCCGCCAGCCACCTCTCTCCGCCAAGAGCCCGAGTGAGAAAGTGACGTGAAATATATAGACTGTTTTTACATCACTTTCCTACATCTCACATGTACCAATGGTAGCTTAAGCTTGATTTAGGACAGCCCAGGGTTCTGTCAGTTGCTTCTGATTTGTCATTTGCCTAGCACTTGTCTGTTATAGTCCATCCTTCTCAATACTTAATCCTTAGGTAGGGGTGTAGACATTCCTGTTTTGTTAGACTGAGCAGGGTGGAGTAAATCTAAAATTCAAACTTGATAAATGGTTGCAAATTATGGGGCCTCTGAGATTCCTTAAGATGGAGAATTCTGTGATCCTCTTAGCTAATATATGGCCCACTTTGCTATTGATGATTCAATCAGGAGGTTAGGATATTAGATTTGTAGCCAGAAAGGATTTTCCATGGCATCTATTCTCTCCCTCCTAAGACATAGAAGTATTTTGAGGCCCTGCAAGGTTAAATGTCCTTTTTATAGTCACTCTGGTATTACACTGGTTGGAGCCAAATTGGGGATCTCCAAATCCAGTTAGTTTTCCCCTCCATGGAACAAAGCTGACTCTGTCTCAGCCTCTTGTGGGATTTGGTCTAGTGGTTTGTTCATTTAAGTGTATCAAAAAATATTCTGTGTACATATAAAGTGTGTTTAAGGTTAAAAAAACCCAACCTTGGACACAAAAGGGTAACTATAGACACAATTATCAGAGTCAGTGAACAGATCTTAATGAAGACTATGACCATAAGTCAAGAGTAACCATTAGGCAGCAAGGAACAACTGCAGAAATTGGCACATCACCAGCCTGTACAGGCTCTGTTTTGCTTTCCATTTTAGCCTATTGTTCTATAGACTGTTCTAGAGAGACATATGCTCTTCTTTTCATGATTGCAAATTGGGTTTTCTTGGCAGAGATACTGGAATGGTTTGCCATTTCCTTCCCCTGCTCATTCTACAGATGAGGAAATTGAGGCAATCAGGGTTGAATAACTTTCCCTGGGTCACACGACTAGCAAGCATCTGAGGACACATTTGAACTCATCTTCCTGACACCAGAACTATACTGTGCCATTTAGCTAGTTACTTATATGTTGTCAGATGGCGAAGTTTGGGAGTATAGCGTTCTGCTGTCACTTCTCAAGCTGGAAGGGATCCACATGTCATCTCATCCAACTCTTTCATTTTAGAGATGACCAGAGACATGAATTAATTTGCTCAAGGTTCTCCAGGTCACCACTAGGTAGGTTTTGTACGAGGAATGCAGGGATTGTTCAGTATTAGGAAAACTGTCAGAGAATTGACCATATCAGGAACAAAACCAATTGAAATCCCACGTTAATTTTCATAGTTACACAGGTTATGCATAGCAGGTAGGATTTGAAATCAGGTCCTTTAACTCCAAATCCAATTTTTTCCCCTCTGTATTGACTTCCTGTCCCTGCTTTTGATTGCATAGTTTGTTTAGCAAGTTGAAATATTCTTACTTCGAGATTGTATTTCCTCCCTATCCCTGCGCAGGGTGAGTCTTGTAATTTTGAAAATTGATTTCTACCTGATCTCATATAGAAAGACAAAAGACGTTTCCATATGATCCATCAGCAAACATTTATGGGGCATATACTATGTGGCAGGCCCTGTGCCAAACACTGGGTTCAAATTTGTCTTCAGATGCATTGCAGCTGTATGACCTGAACAAGTCATTTAACCCCCATTGCCTTTCCTGCACCACTCTTCTTTCTTTGAACCAATATACAGTACTGATTCTAAGATGGAAGGTAAGAGATTTTTCCCCCTTAATTAGATAATAATAAATCAGAAAATAAAATTAGATAATAAAAAATAAAATGGATAATAAATAAGTTTGTGCTTTTATTCCCTCCCTTCCTCAATAATAATCCTCAAACAATAATAATAAAAGGGTAACCTCGGAAGACCCATCTCCCAATCATTTTGTGATCTTTTGGTCATCTAGTCAAAAGACTTCATTTTACAGATGGGGAAACAGAGGCACCAAGCTGGCATCTCTCCTAAGCTGAATAGTTAACTGTCAGTGAGTGATTACAGAGTACTTCAGTACTCAACCGCCCACAAAAATCAATGCATGGCTAAGGTGACAATGTCTTCTCCAGCATGGTGAGTGTTTGGAGATGCAGCCAACCCTTGGTCAGCCCTCCAGAGTCCCCACATTTCCCCTCAAGCACCATGATGAAGTGGGTGCTTGCTACTTGGGTGAGCCTGTAGAGCAGAGATGGAATTCCTCATTTACCTTGGACTTTGCTTACAGCAAGATTCATGTGAGTCAGAATAGGCTCTGCCCCATCTTCCTCTGATGAACAATAACCTGCCCACTTCAGCAAGTGTACACACGATGACTACCTGTGTCACTCTAGACAGGTCATTTAACTCCAGTTGTCTAGCTCTTGCTACCTTTCTCCCTTTAATACTAAGACAGAAGGTAAAGGTTTTAAACAATAATAATAAAATAGTAACCTTGGAAGACCCTTCTCCCAATCATTTTGTGATCTTTTGGTCATCTAGTCAAAAGACTTCATTTTACAGATGGGGAAACAGAGGCACCAAGCTGGCATCTCTCCTAAGCTGAATAGTTAACTGTCAGTGAGTGATTACAGAGTACTTCAGTACTTACTCTGCATTGGCCATATACAAGGGAAATAGCTCTTGCTATCAAGGAGTTTATATTCTATTAAGGGGACAAAACACATAACTGGGGATTGGTGACCAGAGAAGGGAGCTTATAGGCATTGGAAGCAGAGCTCCAGACTGGGGGATCATCAACCAGATCTTCATTGGTTCTTGCCCTTTTTTTGGGGGGGGGATAGTCATGGTAATGGGACTTTAATTCTTGTTTTTATGCAAGAAGACAAAAGTGGAGGTGAGAAGGGAGGGAGTTATGTGCTAAGATTCCCCACCCTGGCTATGTCCCAGTGTACTGTTGGTTGGGATGAATTAGTGTCTAGGAGTCGGGGTCATTAAACAAATCATATGATTCACATGCTCATCAACTTGGGTGAGCCAAGGAACCTTTGATAGCAATTGTAACAGTCACCATTTATATGACACCTTAAGGCTTATAGGCAGTCCACAAGCCTTGGCCACCACTTACAGTAGTGCTGGACAGTGTACTAAGTAAGCATTTTACAGAAATGATCTCATTTGAGCCTCTCAATTCTGTGAGGTAAAGGGATCTTATAGTAGAGGAAGCCAGGTGGTGCAGTGGTTAGAGTGCTTCATTAGAAGTCAGGAAGATCTGAGTTCAAATTTGGCCTCAGATTTTTAACAACTGTGTGATCCTGGGCAAGTCATAAAATCTCTGACTGCATCATTTTTTTTTGCTTCTATAAATTGGGAGTAATAATAACAGCTAATTCTCAGGTCAGCTAGGTGGCACTGAATGTCAGGCCTGAGTCAGGAAGACTCATCTTCTTGAATTCAAATCTGGCTTCGGATACTTTTTAGTTGTGTGATCCTGGGCAAGTCATTTAACTGTTTGCCTCAGGTTCCTCATCTATAAAATGAACTGGAGAAGGAAATGGCAAACTGTTCCATTCTCTCTTCCAGGAAACCCCAAATGGAGTCATGACGAGTCAGACAAGACAGAAATGACTCAACAACAATGACAATAACAACAATAACAAAACCATGTTCCTATATCTCTCTGCCTCCCTCTTCCCCCTTCTGGCACAAACTGTAAATGATCATCAGCAGAGTCACAAGAGGAGTCAGAAAATACTCATAATTTCATTGTTAAATTATACTGCTCTCTCAGTTACTATTGGGTCCAGAGCCCCTCATGACTTGCAGCAAATGACACTCTGATCTCCTGTTCCTTCTTCATCTGGAGTTGGCGAGCCAGCTGGTAAAGAGGATTCCTCCTCTCTAGCTTCCTCTGCTGCAACTCACCTGTCCATTAGACATCCTGCTTCTCTCCCACTGAATGGAAGGTAATTGAATTGTAAAGTGATTTTTGGCCAGACCCCAGCAGCAGGCCTCACACTTAGCCAGTAGCCAGCAGAGCATTTAACAGTATTAGGTGACCCCCATCCCCATCTGCAAGCAGCAGGAATGGGGAACCTTCCAAATGCTACTTCTGCCCATTGATGTGTTGGGGGTACAATAGGACCATGCAAGGTACTCTGGTGTGTGTGTGTGTAGAAGGAATGAATGCTATGATTGGAAATGTTTTGTTTGTGTGTATGAGTCCAATTAATTCTTTCCATAGTGACTTTGGTCCTTCCAAAGTGAAAGCTTGTGGCTGATTTCTTTGTCTGAAAATTGTTCTCCCTTTTTCCTTGGGAAATTTGATTATGTTCAGTACAAAAAGGAAGCATGTGTTTTCTGAGGAGAAAAAGGTGTGTGTGTGTGTGTGTGTGTGTGTGTGTGTGTGTGTGTGTGTGTGTGCAAGTGTGTATTTTAATCTTACTAAAGAAGAAATGGGCTTTATGGCTTGGTAGCATTCATTGGTTCAATTCAATAAAAATATCGATCTCTTTCTAAGATTTCTCATGATGTTGGACTACCCATCAGCCATATTGGGAGCATGGCTCCTCTTCCTTCCCGATTCTTCCCCAAATAGTCCCCTTCTGGATACTGTCATTTGTAGTGTGGAAGTCAAAATGAAAAGTCCTGAGTTTGAATTCCAGTTTTGTGTGAGTCAGGCTAGAAGTGTGTTGGGCTTAGAGTTTGCACATACCTAAATTCTAATCCTACCTCTGACTTTAGTTGTCGAACAATGGACCATCACTCTCTGGGTTCCACTTTCCCCATTTGTGGAATGGGCTTTGGTATTACCTACGTTGGTTTTTAGTTGTGTCTGATTCTATGACTCTATAGACACAATATGGACACCAATATTGTCCACGGGAAAAGATACTGTAGTGACTTGCCACTTTCTTCTCCATTTGATTTTACATATTAGAATACTCAGGCAGACAGGGTTAAGTGATTTGCTCAAGATTTCTGAGGTTTAATTTAAACTCAGGTCTTTTTGACTCCAGGCCCAGCATCATATCCAATGAAACAGGAAACTGTCTCTTGATATTACCCATAATACCTCTCAAAAGTTTGGTGTAAGGGTCAAATGAACTTATGTATGGAAAATGAATTTCAACACACACACACACACACAGACACACACACACACACACACACACACACACCCCCTGTATATCTGTTTCTTTTCATTTAGACTAGGGACTGTTTAATTTTTTAATGGTATCCCCAGGGCTTACCTAAGTTCCTAGTACAAGATAGGCACTTCAGAAATGCCTATTGACTGATCATTTGATTGCCTTTGTGACCTTGGCTAAATCATATAATCTCCTCAGTTTCCTCAACTATAAAATGAGAAGGTTATGAGACCAAATGGCCTTGGAGATCCCTTCTATCTCTAGGACTATAATCTCCCTTGGCCCTTTCTAGATCCTAGACATGTTTATCTTGTTCTTACAAGTTTCCCAGTTAAAATAACACCTTCTAATTGTGTATACTTAAAATAGTTTTTTAAAAGCCGTTTTATACAATAATCTCTTTGATCCTTACAATAAACCTGTGAGATACATGTGAAAATTTATTATTATTATTACAGTTTTCTCCCTAGAGAATTAATGACTCAAGATGTGTGTGTGTGTGTGTGTAAGAGGAGAGAAAGAGAGAGAGGAGGAGAGAGAAAGAGAGAGAGAGAGACAGAGAGAGGGGGGGGGGAAGAGGGAGGGAGGGAGAGAGAGAGACAGACAGACAGACAGACAGACAGACAGACAGAGAGACAGAGAGAGAGAGACACACACACACACAGAGACACAGAGAGAGAGAGAGAAAGGGACAGAGACAGAGACAGAGAGAGAATACATGTACATATCTCTATAATCTCTTATAGTCTCTTCTGGAACTTCTTCTCAACTCCCACTCTCTTTGGTGGTCTAGGGGAGGGGGTCTATAGGTCTAGGCTTAACCCTGAGGGATTCAGGATATGTCTTTTGTTCTTTCCACCCACAAACCTGGTATGGTCTTCCTTGAGTATTAATTAGCCCGCCAGAGTTAATTACTTTTTAGAAAGGAGTCTCTACTAAGCAGGTATAGAAAAGATAGTTGTTACTGAAATAATCTCCCTTGTCCCATTAAGTTATAGTTTGGAATACTTTCTCTCCTTGCATGCCCAAGGTCCTTGAGAAGGAATAAATTCAAGTCTAGAAAACACTTGACAGCTTCTGGTTGTTGGAGACCTTTTTTTCCCTTCATAGAATTCTTCATCGAATTCCGCTGTCTTCTGAGGGTTAATTGTCTGATAGAGTCCTAAGATTGCCTATACTCTATTTGTTTCTGGTCTGGGCCACATCTCCTGTTGTAGATGCTGTCCTAAACTCCTGTTGTCATGGAGACCTTGCAACTTCCTGGTACTGAAGGAAAGTCCACATCTTTCAAGTTCTTGAAATTCACAAGGCTTTCTTCTGGTCCAGGGAGCTGGGAAGGCACAGCTATTCCATCTTTTGTTCTCACTTCATAAGGGATTCCTTCTCAGGGGCTTGGCTGGATGTGGGCCACCCAAAGCTGCCCTGCTCTTGAATGCTGGCTTCCAAAGTGACTTAGTGTTTTATTTAAGATCCACAAGCCCTGCCTGATTATTTTCCACTGAACACAAGACGTTTCCTATGTCCTGTGTCCAGAAGACAACTCTGTCCTGTCATCTGCTTTGATTCAGTGACAGGAGTACTTAGTTTCTCCTGAGTTGATTGAGTATTGATTAGTACCCAACTCTATACCTTTAACTGAGTGATGATTAATTCAATAGAGGAATCTGGGCTTTATTCACAACTGAATTATACCTTTATTTTTTTATCTTGATCAACCAGGTGCTCTCAGGAGATAAAGGCATCAGGGTATAGAAAATCTTGGTAGGTACATTCTTTGGATTGCACACTGTTGGATGCCATATTCTTCTTATGTCAGGAATTAGAGTCCCAGATTTCCAGTTCAATGTATTTTTCTAGCCTGTCCCATACTGTCTCTATAGCATCTCCCAAGCTCTTCTCTCCTTTCCACTACTCCAGAGCAGGCCTTTCAAATAGTTCTCAGAGAGAAATCTCATTCTCATTTCTTCTCTTCTTTCCTTCTCCCTTCTCCCTTCCCGTCCCACCCCCCACCTCCAAGAATATCCAATATTTATATAGTGTTTTAAGTTTTCCAAATGACTTTATGACTAACATCTCAGAACAATATTGCTCCATTTTACAGATGAGGAAATCAATTTTCATAGAAGGTGGGTGACTTGCAAAGGGTCACACGTGTCAATTGTGAGTTTTGAGTCCAAATTAAGACCTAATTTTTTTTTTTTAAATTCTTATATTCTGTTTTGGAACCAGTACTAAGTACAGATTAAGGGCTAGGCAATTGGGATTAGGGGACACAGCTAGGAAGTGACTGAGGTTAGATTTGAATCCATGACTTTCCATCCCTTGGCTTGGGTATCAATTCTCTGAGCCAGTAGCTTCCCCAGGGCCCTATCTTTAATGGAGCTCTGACTTTCACTGCACCAGCTTTAATCATTTTTTTAAATTAAAAAATTTTTTTTTCAATTACAATTTTTGGCAATTGTCTTCTGACATTTCACCAATCAGATTCCCTCCTCTCCTTCCTCCCTCCCCTCCCTGAGGTGGTAAATCATCAGATAGAGGGTAGATACCATGTTTAATATTGGATGGCTTGTCATTTTCAAAGAAGTATAGGAACTGATTACCTTATCTTGACTTCTTTCCTTATCAGGAATGTTCCACAAGTGCTTTCTGAGCAATGCCATCTGTTGATCTGAAAGTTGCCCTCAGAATAGCTCTTAGTTATGTGTGTATGGGACTGTGTGAGCTCTTTATTTAAAAAAAAAAAAAGGCAAGGAGCTCAAACAGAGCCAGATGTGCTATAGCTAGAAGCTATCCCCAATTCTTGATGAGCCACACATGGTTCGTCCAACTGGTGGATTATGTGTGGCAAATTTTTAATCCCAATGTGGTTTCCCTCTGCTTGCTTCTGAGTTGCCTGCCTTGGCAGTCAGTAACTAGGGGCCAAGGGGCACCTTCAGACATAGAACACCTTTTTTTAGGCTAAAAAACCCCCACCAATTCCTATTGTTTATTCTCCTAATTCTGAGTCAGAGATATCCAGTAAATTGTTTTGTTACTTCAACTTTTCTAGCTGCAAATAGGCAGATTTCCTCCTGTTGCTAGAACCATATATATTATATTGAGGAGATAAATGTTTTGTATTTGGAATTCATTCAGCAATTTAAAAAAATGATTCTTACATTGCATTTATTTTCCTGTTCCTCCTCTCAGAACCCCATCTCCTTCTATTGTACCCATGTAGCTCAGGCACATATTTCTGGTGCAAAATATATAGTGTTGATTCTAAGATGGAAGGTAAGACTTTAAAAAAAGGATTATGGGAGAAAATGGCAATATTAGTAGTTCCCCACTCTAAAATATTCAATCTGAAATGATGCATGTATTAAAAAATATATGTGGTATTTTTTTCCTGTGTAGCAGTCGAGTTTCCTTTCTAGAGAGTCCTATCAGTGGAATTTGATTCCTTTGTGCTAGGAACTTACTAAATACTTCTTTACTTGACCTGATTTAGGGAGGTTTCCCTGTTGGAATGTGGAATAGAACTAGGTGACTTTCCCCCTCTGGGCCTGTTCCATCCCCATTTCTGAGGCCACCCCACCTACCAAGCAGCCCATACCAATGGGAGGGAGTCTCTTACATTTAAGGGATGCAACAAGTGGCCATTCACCTTTGCTTGAAGACCTCCAGCCATGGGGAATGCCTTACCTCATGCAGTGGTCACACCCGTTTGGAACAGGTCACCATGTTAGCAAAGTTTTCCTGACATCAAGCTTCAGTATATCTTTCTTCAATCTCTTCCTGTTTCTCTTAATTCCTCCCCTGGGGCCTAATGGAATCAGGCTGATCCCTTTTCATTGAGTTATGTTTTCAGATGCTTAGAAGACAGTGATCAGGTCCTCTGAGTTTTCCCAGAGGCCCCTCTCCCCACCAGGCTTTTCTTTTCTTCCCCAAACACACACACACACACACACACACACACACACACACACACACACACACACACACACACATAATGAAGAGACTTGGTCTAGATGACTGCTGGGCTGGACTTTCAAATCCATAATTTTTTGCTTAAAAATGACCTTGGTTGGGTGAGTGGTGGTGGTGGGGTAGTTTGTGTTCTCATAATCTCTAGGCTAGGATTTTTTTTTTGGGGGGGGGTTGGTGGGGAATCTGTCCAGATTAGCATTTAGTCATATTATTGTTAGGATGATCACACGGGGAAGTGTAAAAAATAGACTTGAATCCAGGACTTCAATCCCCAGAAGCCCTTGCTTCACTTCCCCAGAATGCTTTGTAATCTCACCTGGGCAGAGAGCAAGATGGGGTATTTAAACCTGGTTGTGAATAGGCTAAGTCTCTTTTGGACTTCCGTTTTGGAGCAGACTAGTCTCTTTCATGATGTGAGGTTATCTTGTCTGGGCCTCTCTGGCCTAGGCATGTGTTTTCTTATTCTGTATTTTCTTTAATCCTTAACCTTTAATAAACCTCATAAAAATATAATACTCCTTGCAGAGAGAAACTAATTTCTACCTGCCTCAGTTTCCCCTAAATTTTAACTGTTACAGTGTTGGACTTTGGAATTATTAGGTCATTGATCTTAGAGTCCCAGAAACACCTGAGTTGAAATCCTGTCTTAGTTAGGCATTTACAAGTATAAGTGGGGTGACCCTGGGTAAAACATTTAAAATTTATGGATCTCCTTTTTGTCCTCTATAAAATGAAGGGGTCAGACTCAGTGGCCACGGAGGTTCACTCTAACTAAATTTGTGATTTTAGGTAATAACCCTAACTCATTTCAATTCTGTGCCTCAGTTTCCTCCTCTGTAAAATGAGAGGACTCTAGATCCATGAGCCTATCCAACATCTTATTTGTAATTTCTTTTTACTATCATTTTGTATAATTATGGTGACAGGATTCATTTTCTTTTTTTTTGTTTTCCTATTGAGTGGTCTTCTATCTTGAAAACTATATATTTCACCTGGAAAAAAAGTAGCAGGATAACTAGCTGGACATATGCAGTATGGTACATTTAATTTGTTTCTGCTTTGAAAACTTCAAGGTGTTTTTTTTTTTCCCAAACCTTTACCTTCTGTCTTGGAATCAATGCTGTGTATTGGTTCCAAGGCAGAAGAGTGGTAAGGGCTAGGCAATGGGTGTCAAGTGACTTGCCCAGGGTCATACAGCTAGGAAGCATATGAGGTCAGATTTGAACCTGGGACTGGGTCTGACTCTCAATCCACTGAGACACCTAGCTGTCCCCCTTTTTTAAGCACCCCCCCCCCCAGCTTGACGACATCACCTCCAATTCAGTTTCTTGTGCATACTCTTACCTACCAAAGCAATACACAATACAATATCTATTTTAGCTCATTTAGTATCAACATTATCACATGGTCATCCTCCAGTTTTGTACCCATCCCCTAATCTGGGACTGCTTAAACCCTGATGTAAAGGCAGGGTGTTGAGGGAGAGGTCCAAGACATTTACAATGGACACTGACATCCCCACTCTGAGTCCTTTAAGAAAGCTGGAGAAAATCATTTTCTGATACTTGCTCTTGGAAATTGGCTTATTGTCCTTAGTGCTGAGGAAGAGAAATTTCATACACATGAATACAATTTGATAAAAGCTCTGGAGAAGTGATTCCAAGCAAACAGGCTTAGCAATATGAATTCCCATCCCAGACTTGGAAATGCTGATATATTCTTACTTGACTTTGTGCTGTGTACCCAGTTGGCATCTTACCAGGCTCTTTATGCATAGGAAATAGGTAATTGTATCATGCTGGAGAGATTTTATTTTATTTTTTATCCAAAGCTGCCCTTTACATGAAAAAAAAAATGCAATTTGTATCAGTGTAGCTTTAGAGGGAAGAACTGATTGCCACCTCCCCATCCCATTCATTTCTTCTGATCAGCATTTATTGAATGCCTGCTAGATGCAACATTCCTAGAGGGAACTGAGGTCCACAGTCCTGTGCTCTGCTCAAGTTTGCATAGGTAGTTACTAGCAGATAATGGATTTGAACTGGTGTCCTCAGGCTCCAGAGACAGTACCTTTTCTACTTAGGTGATTAAAAATCTTGGACTGCCCTTAGGGACTTTTCTTTGACTTGGGTATTTATTTTGACTTGGGTATCTCTCTGCCTACAGAAATCCCCCTCCCCCTATACAACATAAGTTCTTGAGGGCAGAAACACCTCTAGCATTTTCCACTAGTCCTAGAGTAGCTCTCTTAATAAGAAAGGCTTGTTGAATGATAGAAATAGAATTACCCATGATCCCACATTAAGTAAGCAAGGGAGCCCTTGAATTTTAGCCCTCTGAAGCTATGTATAAGAATGCTCTGGTTGTGAATAAATGATTTTCTGATGGATTGCATAGATGGTTATTTCTGGATGCCTTGGGCTTCATCTTTTTGACTTTCTTTAGCCTGACCTAAGTCAGAATATGAAAGAGTTGGGAAAGGGAAGGAGCTAGGTAGTGCAGGAAATAGAGAGAGTGGAGAACCTGGAGTCAGGCATCCCAGAGTTCAAATATGCTCTCAGACACTTATTAGTTAGATGACTTTGGAAAAGTCACTCTCTGCCTTGTTTTCCTCATGTGAACAATGGAGATAATAATCGGACCTCCTTCCCAGATTTCTTGGGAATTTCAAGTGATATAACAATTGTAAAGCTCCTCCTCCTCCTCCTCCTCCTCCTCCTCCTCCTCCTCCTCCTCCTCCAGCTTCTTCAAAAACCAAATCCTCCTCTTCTTCCTCTTCCTGCCTATTATGGTAAATTAATTGGAGTTCTAAAAGGAAGATTTGAAAGAAATGTGGTATCTAGAAGGTCTCTGGACTTGGAGACTTGGGATTCAAATTCCAGCTTTGATTTATGCTAGTATATTACTATGGGCAAGTCATACATACTACCCTGATCCTTTGTCACCTCATGAGGATACTAATAATTGTATGCTTCCCTTATAGGGTTGTGGTGAACAAAATGATTTGTGACTTTCAAGTCATCATGAATTGTTAGAGGGTCATCTATGTACTTTCCTAAGGGGGTCTAGCATCATCTAGTAGGTGGGTAGCTCAACCATGGAGACGGAAAGATCTGCTTCATTGTCTTGTATTTGGCAAAGTTGACATTGTGACTGTGGTCAGATCACTTCTCTCCATGGCTCAGGCAACTCCCTAAGTCTTCTCATTGCAGATCAATTGCTTATCTGCATGGATGGAAGGAATTACCCACACTACAAGTTCTTCTAAACTGGTAAAATACCAGCTATGGACTGAAAAAACAAAAACAAAAACAAAAAAAAAACACCCTTTATATTTTAAAGAAATAACCACAGGATTCATTTAGGGCAAAGTATTCAAGCCTAAGGGAATATGGTCTGGGCCTGAAGTGGAAGAAGAGCAAGACTCAGGAATGCAGCAATGGGGTGGGTTCTGGGCCAGGAAATGTTATACAAAGAGCTCTTTGAAAAATCTTCCTGTGGTTTGAGAGGTGCATGGGGTTCACATCAGGAAAAATCTTGAAACAAATTGAGAAAGCCCAAAAAATTGTTAGCAAGGTGGAGATTGTCTAGAAGGGTCAGAATTCAGGAAGTAAAGCCATATCCTCCATGGAATCCATTGTGTCCAATGGGCACAAATGTTTTGGAGTTCAACTTGAGAAATTTCTTCAGCTTAACATTTCCTAAGAGTATAGCATTACCAAGAAATGTATGGTTTAGTTTTTCATTTATCTTCTTTATTTTTAAACTCTTATTTTCAGATGGCTAAATGTAGACTAATTGAGTTGAACCTGTCACAAAGGAGTTCAAATAGTCTTGGCAGTTTATCCACTCCTAAGGTCTTTGTTACTATCATGTGAAGTTCTTTATTGCTGCAGGTGAATCACTATGCCTGTGTTGGTGAACCTAAGGCACGTGAGCCAGAGTGTGCCAGAGGGGTTTGCTCCCTTCCCTCTCTCCAGCACACCTAAGGACATTCCTGACATCACCTGCCCCTCTGCTAAGCAGCCCAATGACAGTGCTTCTTCCCTCCCCTGCCTGGGCTAAGGGGGGCAGCTCTATGTTGCAAAATATTCTTAGCAGCTCCCTTGTGATGGCAAAAAACTGGAAACTGAATGGATGCCCATCAGTTGGGGACTGGCTAAAAAAACTCTGATTGTAGCGGAATACTACTCTGTTACCAGAAACAATGAACAGGCTAGTTTTAATAATACTTGGAAAGAACTACATAGAATAATGAACAGTAAAATGAGTAGAACCAGGAGAACATCATACACTGCCACAGATTTAATACTTGAAGAATAAATTGTGAATATTACCTCCAGAGAGGTGGAAACATGAAAGATATAATTTGAACACGTCTGTTTCCTGGATGATGCTTTCTACAAGGTGAGGCGATAAGGACCGAAATACTTGTGGATTTAAAAAGAGCAATCGAAAAAGAGAAACTAGCTCTGTGTTCAACAGGCAAAGGGGGAAGTTAAGAATCCTTTTTACCACATTTGTGAGTTGGCTTGCACAGTTGCTTCCTTTTTTTTGTTGTTGTTGATGTTTGTTTTTTAATGTATGAGACACATTTTGGTACTCTATAAGCATTTTACTTGGAGAGAAATTTGTGGCTAGATTTTCCCATGCTCAATACATATCTCTCTATAGTTGCTTTGAAAAAAAAATGCACGCATGCTTTCAAAATACACCCTCAATACATGATAGGGTTTTTCTCTGTCTCACCTAAAAATTAGCAGCAACAGAGAGGTGAAAATGTGGCCTACAGGATATTATTGGAGAAATGTCTTCCTGAAACAAAAAGATGAGCAGGTGAGAGAAAAGGAGAAACTCATGGATATGCTCTGTATGTCTACTAGTGGTATCTCTGGAATGTCTAGAGAATGCCAGCCTGTTCCATGGACTCACTCCCTCTGGTGAGAGTCTGCCTTTGTTGACTTTCTCCACCTTAGGCTATCTCCATCTCCTGTGTATTTAGTTATGTGTTGGTCATCCTTTCTAATCCCAGTGCTCTATGCAGTGCCTGGCTCATGGTAAACAAAGTTTGTTGATTATTCAAATGCTTTTCTTACTTACCAAGCCCAGTAATGCTTGGAAGTCTAATTGTAGATAGTATTCTTATGAATTCCTGTGAAAGGTGAATGATCTCTTTCTAAACATACTAGAATTTAATGGAGAAAATGGGTGGAGGGGAATGGAAAACTGGAATGGAAGTAGTGAGCTGCCCAGCATTGACAATTTCCAAGCATAAGCTGGAGGAACATTTATTGGGCTAGTCATAGAAGGGACTCTTTTTGAAAGTCTATTCTGTGGCACCCAAGAGAGCTCAGGGACAGGTCTCAGGGCTGGCTTCCATGTGATTCCATGTCTCCTTTGTGAGAATTGCCAGACACAAGCAAGTGAAGAAAAGGCGGAAGAGTGGGGCAATGGAAGGCAAATTCTGAATTCCGAGTCAGAGAAAATGGGATCTAGCCTTGGCAAGGAATTGTTCTAGGAGCTTATATGCCACTGGGGGAAAACAATCCAAGAAGCATAGAAGAAATGGGCAGAATAAAGAGAAGTCCATGAATCAGCCTTTGGCAAGCATGGCGCTAGAATGGAATGACTGGGCAGTGGTAGGTTGTAATACAGAATGTGTAAGACTGAGTAACAAGTAATTAATCAGGAAAGATAAGTTGGAGCCCTTAGGGCAAAGGGCCTTCAGTGCTGGCCACTGGAGATGCTTTTGAAAGGGTAATGGTTAAACTAGACAGACTTGTTCTTCAGGGCTAGCCATTCAGGAGCTTTGAGGGGGCTAGATTGGGGAAGGGAGAGACTGTAGCCCTGGGGATCAGTTCAGAGGCAACCAAAGTAGTTCAGGTAAGAGAGAGTGAGGGTCTGGACTAAGAATAGAAGGGAAGGAATGGGGGTGACTAGTGTGATGGAAGAAGGATGGAAGAGACTTGGTAACTTAGGAGCTGTATCTTGTAGTGATTAGATTTTAGACTTGGAATTCCATAAACAGGTATTAAGGGATAGTTAGGTCACTCAATGGATAGAGAGCCAGGTCTAGAGACTGGAAGTTCTTGGTTTCACATGTGATCTCAGTCACTTCCTAGCTGTGGGACCCTGGGCAAGTCACTTAACCTCCATTGCCTATCCCTTACTACTCTTCTGCCTTGGAACCAGTACACAGCATTGATGCTAAGATGGAAACTAAGGTTTTTTTTTGTTTTTGTTTTTGTTTTGTTTTTAAAGCCATGTATTTGGTGCTTACTATGTACCAGGCACTGTGTTTAGTTAGAAAGATCTGGGTTCAAATCTCATGTCACCTAAAGTATTATTTGTAACTGTTTTTTCCCTAATCAAGCCATTTAGCATGCTGATACCTTAGTCTCTTTGGCTTTTTCGGTCCCTTTCAAGCTCTCTATGTTGTGTTTCTATGATGGAACCAAATTCTCCTGTTATCTTGGACAAGTCAGCTCAGCTCTCTTCGCCTCAATTTCTCACCTGAAAAATACCTGGGTTGGACTAGATGACCAAGTTAAGGTTCCTCTCTGTTTGACCTTGGTGGATTATAAGATCTTGAGAGCTCACAGACTGAATTTAATCCCTGCTCACTTGTTTGCCTGTGTTTCAAAATAAAAAAGAGCCATTTTCTTCCTTCTCAAAGCTTCTTGAATTAATCAGAGAACAGAGAGAGAAGTGCCATTTCCCCCTGCAGGTGTGGAACTACCTTAGCAAACTAGTTTCATTCCTGCTGGGATAATTTTAGAGAGTAACCGTGGGCTTGGCTATAGGTAGGAATCAAACCTTTATGCCTTTTGCCATTTTACTTTAGAGCTTTATGAAAGTATTAATCTTTGTTTTCGTGGTGGACACCAGGGAGGTCCTGAGCCTGAAGTGGGGCTCTTGTTGGCCACAACAACATCAAGCCCTCATTCTCCTCTCTCTCTCTTCCCTTAGAGTAGATGCCAGCTCCTCACTAGCTGGGTATATGCAGAGCCCAAACTGACCCCTGCACCATGGCTCATGCCCCTTTTCCATCTGAAATAACCTCCTTCATTCTGTCTGTCCACACCCTCCCCATTCTTCATGTCCCAGGCCATCTAGAAGGCCTTCCCCTACCAATTTTCAGCCCACAGTGATGTCTTTCTTTAGGGGTTATTGCCCAAACCACTCTGGGTAACATTGATTTTTTTTTAACCCTTGCTTTCTGTCTTAGAACCAGTACTGTGTATTGGCTCAAAGGCAGAAGAGCGGTTAGAGCCAGTTAATAAGAATTTAGTGATTTACTGAAGTAGAAAGTGTCTGAGGCTGGATTTGAATCCAGAACCTCCCATCTACAGGGCTACTTCTCTATCCACTGAGCCACTTAGCTGACCCAACATTTCATGTTTAACATGTTATGATGTTACTTGTCTCCTCTGTAATCTTCAGGTTGCTCATTTGTGTCTGAAAGTTGGGACGTTGCTTTAGCTTTCTATCATATTCTAGGTCTTGAATCAATACTTACTGAGTGGAATTGAATGAAAAACAAACAGGGAAGTTAGTTTGGTTGGGAGAGCCAAGGGATGGCAGCACGGAATTTTCTTTGCACTCTTCACTCTGTTCCACGCTTAGGTGGGAGCCAAGTCAATGGGACTTTGTGAAGAAGAAAGAAAATTGGACCAGGAGTTCGAGAAATCCAATCTGTAGTCTGTCTCTGCCCTAAAGTCACCATTTAACCTTTGGCAAGGGCTAATCATCAGAGAATGCATCCCATCTTCTCTGTCTGAATCATGGATGTATCAGGTTCTTTACGTTGCTCTCTCTCCCTCTAGAATGTGAACTCCTTCAAATGAAGGCTGTTTTCCCCACCCTGTCCCTGATGCTTAGCAAAGTAGCTGCCACATAATAGGCAGGAATCAATGATTCTTGATCATTGACTGACTGACTGACTGACTGACTTCAGCTCTGTGCCCCTCATTTTACTCTTCTATAAAGTGTTAAGCAAGATGCTCCCTTAAGGTTCCATCCAGCCCTGATGTCTCTGATATACTTTACTGAAAGGGACCAGTGGAAGACTTAGGCAGGGTGGGAGCACTTTGCTGAAGTGACCCCAATTAATTTTGTATCTGCTATTAAATGAGGAATCCATTTGCCTGTTATCATTACTATAAATATCAGCAAGTGAAATAGATCTCACATTTCCCTATAAGTTGTAGAAACACTTGATAACAGCTGTAGTGTTGTTTTCTCTTTAAAATCTGGGCAAAGGTCCACCGAGCGTTTGGTCTTTTAACCTTGATTTTATGTGGTATCCAAGGAAAGAGAATTCATTTTTCATGGAAAATAATGGCTTTAAACAGGACCAGAAATAGGAGTCAGTTTTGGTTTTGGGGGTTTTTATTACCATTGTTATCATTTTATATATCACTTCTCTGATTCAGTTTACTTTTCTCTGCCAATTCTTGTAAATCTCCCCATGCTTATCTGAATTTTATGTATTTGTCATTATTTTTTGCAGTGTATTAATATAATTTCTAGGTGGCTCAGTGGACCTGGAGTCAGGGAGATCTGAATTCAAATCTAGCCTCCAGTGTGCTTTTCAAGGAAAGAAGAGAGAGAAGGGCCATAATATATTTTTAGAGTGTCAAATCTTTTTTAAAAAGCCAGATAACTTATTGTTATCACCAGGGGGCATCCAGGTGTATAGCTCAGTGGATAGAGTGCTAGGACTGGAGTCAGGAAGGAAGATACCATCCTGAGTTCAAATTCAGTCTTAGACACTTGCTATATGGGTGATCGTGGACAAGTCAGTTAACCTTATTTGTCTCAGTTTCCATGAATGTAAAATGAGATGAGTAGGAAATGGCAAACCATTACAGTATCAGTGCCAAGAAGACCGACAAACAGCAACAAAGATACTCTATTACATTCATTCACCACATTTTGTTTTGCTGCTTGCTAAGCAAGGGGCATCCACTCTACTTCTGGGTCTGCTTCCTTTTTCACTGAAGGGGTCTGTCTGCTCATAACAGTGAAGGTCATCTCCTAATTAGACGTTTCAAACAGGCAAATTTACACTTGATAGAGGGGAAAAAAATTCCCATCAGCTAGAACTGCCTGGGACTGCTTTGCGAACAAAAACAAATTGCCTACCTGTTGGGATCTTTGAAAGCAGCTAGGTGGAGCAATGGTTAGAGAATTAGACTTGGAGTCAGGAAGATCTGAATTTGAATTCTGCTTCATCCACTTAGCAAATGCTGGCGAGTCGGTTAACTACTACCTGCCTCAGTTTCTTCATCTGGAAAATATGAGTCATAATAGTCCTTCCCTCCCAGGATTCTTGTGAGGATCCAGTTTATAAAGTGCTTTGCACACCTTAATGCTCTATAGACAGGCAGGCTGTTATGATGATGTTACAGAAGAAGTTCTTGTCAAAGTAAGTAAGGGCTGGAACGTGGGATTCTCCCCTGGTTCACTTAATTATTACCTTGGCTAAATGGCTTAGTTACTCAATTATGGATGGCTTTTTCCTTTCCCTCTGCTTTTGCTTTCCTCTCCTCTCCAGGCAGTGTCCAATGGCAGTGTTCTCAGACTAATATTTTCATCTCATTCACAAAAGGAGGGCGTGGGTGTGGCCAATCATCTTAGCCTCATAACAATGTCTGGAGCATGCTCAGTGGCCCGCCTTCAGGTATGAGCCAGAGAGAAACTTCTGTGGTCACGCCCCTTTCTCATACTTGGAAAGCTTGCGCCCGCTGAGGAGCCCAATTTGGAATAAGGGGGAGGGAGACCCAGACCCAGGTAAGAGAGCCCGGAATCTGCCCCTTTAAACAGGGCAAGACTCCTAAGAGCCCCAGCTTTTCCCGTCCCCCCCTTGGGGAAGGCGATGGGGTGGGAGTGAGGGGGAATGATGGAGGGATTGGGGATGCTGCCTTCGCTTTACCTGTCACACCCTTCTTAAATCAGGGTAGACCTGGTTTGGCTCAGCCTGGCTGTCGATTTTCATTGTTAGGAAGCCATCTTGGGCATTTTGTTTTTATTGTCTACCTTGGAGTTGCGCTCTCCCTTTCCAGCCTGGTGGCAGCTAAATGGACTCCCCACCAATCAGGCCATAAGACTTCTCAGGACTTGTCAAATGCCCTGGAGCAAGTGGCCTTCTGCACCTGCCTGGCAACCTGAGAAGGCAGAACTTAGAGAAGTTCTGAGGGAGTGAGGCTTTCTGCCTCCTGCCAATTGTTTCTTCTTCGTCTTCCTGGGTCTAAAAGCAGGAAAACTACCCACGTTTACGTTTTTCATCTTATGCTATAATAACCAAAGCAAAGTTAGGGATGATGGGTATTTTTTTAAATAGAGCGATGACTTTGGAGTCAAAAGATCTGGGTTCAAATTGTGCTTAGTACAGGTGTGACCCTGAGCAGGTTATTGAACATCTGAGCCTGAGCTTCTGTCTTTGTAAATTGTGGGACTAGAGAGAGGTGACTCTATAACAGAGAATCTCTAAATCTGTGTTCCACTCTTCTCATTCTAATCATCCTCCAAGATGCATATTTATAAAATATCCCAAGTAGTTATTTAGTGTAAAGAACTGGCTTCATTACACCAGGAGGATGGGCAGTCTCTTGAGAGGGAAAAACAGCCTGGAAATTTTCTTTTCATGGTGAGGAGTTTTCTCCATTGTGTCGTGTTGGACAAGAAGGAGATTTGTGGATAATGAGATGATATGAGTGCAGCTAGGTAGTACAGTGGGTGGAGAATCAGGCTTGAGGTTGGGAGGATCTGGATTTAAATCTGACCTTGGACACTTAAAAGCTATGTGACCCAGAGTAAGTCATTTGATCCTGACTGCCCAGCCCTTGGTACTCTTTGGTCTTAGAATCAATACTAAGACAGAAGGTGAGAGAGACAGACAGACAGACAGACAGAGAGGGAAGAGACAGAGAAGGAGAGAGAGAGAGGCAGAGAGACAGACAGACACAGAGAGAGAAGTAACAGAGAAGTAGTGTTGCCCAGTGGATTGGGATTTGGAGTCCAAAGATCTGGGTTCAAATCCTTTTCTTCATTGCTTATGTGAACTTGGACAAATTACTTAATATCTCTGGGCCTCGATTCCTCCTTTAGAAAATAGTGGTGGTAGGCTGGATGGCCTCTAAGGTCCCTTATGATTATGCTCTTATAATCCATAAATAGTTTTTTTTTTTTTAAGGCCCATGCCTAATGAAGTAATGTACCAAATATGTAAGTAATTAGGACCAGAGGCAGGATTAGTTCCTTCACCTTCAGAGTAAATGTTCTGTGGATAGCACCATTCTGCTGCCATGTTGCTCACTTCTTGTCTATAACGTGTTTCACAACCTTCAGAGCATTATATGAGTATTAGTAGTAATTCCTATTATTTCCATCTAGTCTCTGTCCAGGATGGGGGCACCAAACTATATTATTTGCTGCTGGAGGAACATTGGTTCTCAAGGATAGATGCTGTTGATTAGAAGGCTGATGTGGTCTGGGTCTGCCAGATGCCAAGATGCCATGTTAACCCTCAGATTTTCTTAGTAGGAAGGAAGAATGCAATTAGGTGGCATCATTGTTTCAGTGGGAGGGGTGGTTTTTTCCTTTAAGAGCTACATGAATGATCTATGGGAAATAGGACATTTTGCAATAAAGCAAAAACATTTTATAATGACATGGAAGAAGCTACCCTTCTTGAAATCAGACTAGATCAGGGATTCTTCATCTGGTTTTGTATCATGGACCCATTTGGCTGCCTGGGGAAATATCTGAACTCTTTTTCAGGAGAATGCTTTTAAGTGCACAAAATATTTTGTACTCCTGACACAGTGGAAAAGAAGGTTGATCTGGGTGCCCTGATCACTCATTTCTAGATGAATTTGATCAAAAAACACATTGGAGCTGGCAGAGCCCAGAAGAAACCCAGAAACACAAATTAGGACTGGAGCATCCCTTTCTTCTATGGCTTGGCCATTAGTGTTCTAAGTAAGTTTGTTTTGGGAAAGGGGGTTTTGTTTGCCCCCATGTGAGGAGTGGAGAGAGAGCTGAGTGGTGCTCCCCTGTGTTTGGTCCTTTCTCTCCAGGTCTAGCTTCTGAAGAGTAGGGGCTATGGTTCAAGCCAAGATTGGCGGGGGAAGAGAACTCCTGAACTACTATAAGTATTTCCTCTGGATTTCCTCTCTATCACATTAGACTTCCTTGAAATACAGTTTGGAAAAGCTGAATTTAGCGGAAGTATAGAATCCAGTAGAAGAAAATTTGATTGTGAGTTATGTGTATTTAAGTATGTTTGTAGGGAAAACTATCAATGAACTTGTGTATATACATAGTATAGCACACATGCATATGTACACAGGTGTGTAATATATACTAGTATGGGCACAATTATGCAGACATCCAAGCTTTTGGATAAGAATATGGTTCATCGACATCCCCCAAATTCATCTTAGAGAATCTTCCTCTTGATTCTATCGCAAGAACACATGAAGTTTTTGGTCTCTCTTTTTGACTAGATTCATAATTTCATCATAAGGAGTTCCAGGTCAGAAACTCCCTCCACCAAAGGCAGATATATGTAACTGTTTTGCAAATTGGAGTCTTAGAATTGCTTAGGGCACCAAGAAGCCATGTGGCTTGCACAGATTCCTACAAGTAGTGTGTCGGAGAGCAGATTTGACCTAGGTCTTTGCTCTTCTGAAGCCATCTTTATACCATACCGTGTGTATTTTACATTGAAACTTCTTGCTAGCAGGATCACAACTGGGGCAGGGCAGGGGGGCTTTCTTCAAGTGTATCTACCCCTGGAGAGAGTAGGGAGCCCATCCTTCTTGTCCTCACATTTTCTGGTCCTTCGCCAGCCTGTGCAGCCCTGCTTCCTCATCCGATCTTCCCCCAAAGGTCTTACTGCTATGAAGACCTTCTTCTTGGATTTACCTTCTACTTCCAAACCTCCTAGTTGGGTGTGAGTAGGATGCTCTGGGGATGTGTCCCCCGCGCCCCAAGATGTGACTGTACTTACAGTAGAACTGCCTTCATCTTCTTTGAAGTCACTTCACCTCCTACTTAGACTATCCACTGAATCACTACTCTCCTATCTTCCTCAATTGTTTTTGTCCCAAGTAAAAGGATTCAAGCCAGTTCATGCCTACTCATTTCCAGGCTTTCCTAGTTTGTAGACCCCCACCTTGTTCTTGCCTGTTGTCTGCCTCTTCAATTCCCGTGGTCTGTACTTCGACTCTTGGGGGCTACCCTTTGTCTAATTTCTGTAGTATTGAGAGAGGACCAGGAGAGATTTCTTGCTGTTGTATTTCCTGCTAACAGTAAAAGTTATCCAACTTTGGTTTACATGGCACCAGATTAAGTCATGTAGAAAGTACTTTGCAAGTCTTAAATACGGTGTACATTTTAGTGATTACCATTACTTTTATTATGGGGGTGAATGACTGATAGGTACGGTGATGTCATTCTTAATTAATAAATAATCACTGAACACTGAGGACCTACTGTGCGCTATATTTCCTTCCAAATATTGTGAATTAGACAAAATCATTACAATCATCCAATTTGCCTTTGGACTCCATTTATATTCACTTTCCACCTCAGAATATCATCTCCCCCTTATACCTCTACTGAACCAGACAGAGAAGACTTAGGTCACTGGTAGTGTCTTTTACCTCCTCCTCATAGAACTCTGCTTTGTAACAAAGATAAGTACAGCTATATGACTCCAAAGACATATTGACCTTATCCTACAATAAACCTCTCATTCCTGACCCATAGACCACCACCTCTTTCCCAAAAGGGAAGAGGGCATGAATGTGGGTTATTTGGAAGGTCAACTAGCAATAAGGTAATAATTCAGCCCAATCTGATCTGATTATGTATGTATGTATCTTTCCATCTGTAGAATATATATATATATATTGCCCCAATATCTCTTGTTATTCAGTTGTGTCTGACTCTTCATGATCCCATTTGTGATTTTCTTAGCAAAGATCATACCTAGAGTAGTTTGCATTTCCTTCCTCGGCTCATTTGACAAATGAGGAAACTGAGGCAAACAGGGTTAAATGACTTAGCCAAGGTCACCCTGCCAGTAAGTGTCTGAAACCATATTTGAACTCATGAAGATGAGTCTTCCTCACTCTTGACTCCAAGCCTAGGGCTCTGTCCACCAAGAACACATTCTGTATTACATGAAGATATATTCTACATATAGACATGGAGTAGACCTTTGATTTCACAGGAGAAGGAGGCTGGTACCTTGTCTGCCCTTTGTATTCTTAGAGAGTTGCCTAGACAACAGAGACTTATTCAAGGCTTTGGGTTACAGATGGGACTTCCTGGCTTTGAGGCCAGATCTACTATACCACACTAAGAATTATTTTCCATGATTGTTAACAACAACAACAATAATAACAAGAAGAAGGCCTTTCTTTTGGCTTCTCCAGAATTTTATCTACTTACTTATTCCCTTTAATTCTCCAATTGTGACCAACCACACACACACACACACACACACACACACACACACCTAACCATAAGAACTCCCACCCTTTTAGAAGCAAGATTAAGATCCAAGCATATTTTAATTCTTTTACTTTGGAATAATACATTCACACATACATCATGTGATTTGCAAAATTAATGCATTGTGGAAAGTTGATTTTAATTTGTTTTCCCTAATCCAATTCTAAACCTGATCTAATTCTGCAAGTAAAATTCAAAATGCAGGTGGTTGAACTGACTAAATAAGTTAGTGAAAGTATGTTAGACGCCATATTGAGTGTCTTGGGGGTTCTTTGGCTGCACATAGCAAATTACCAGGGAGGCCCAGAT
Organism: Monodelphis domestica; assembly: GCF_027887165.1. Lineage (NCBI taxonomy): Eukaryota > Metazoa > Chordata > Mammalia > Didelphimorphia > Didelphidae > Monodelphis > Monodelphis domestica. Next base: position 28,148,892 of record NC_077233.1, on the reverse strand, counting down.
TCTTGCTATAAATGAGTTTTACTACCTAAAGGAATTAATACAAACTTCCCCTTACAGAGGGGTGCCTAGCTTTCCTCACTTAACTCCTTTAGTGTGACTGTGGCTTGCTTTGTTGTGCCTCTAGTTGTGCCGAAAAAGACTGATATTCACATGTGCAGTGTTTCCACCTCTCTCATGATTTATAAAAGGATCTTGGGTTTTCTTTCAAAGTTGACTTTCCTCTTCTGACTTCCTGTGATCTGTTTTCACTTCATGCCTAACCTGATTCCAGCAGATGAGTAATCACAATGGATGGTTGGTTGCACTGTATTAGGAAAGTCTAGGAATGGAAAATGCATTGGCATAATAGTTACTGCTTCCTGCTCCTACCTTTTCCTTTTTCTTAGAGATGTCTTTTACCTTTGACTGGTCATCCTTCATCTAAAATTCGTGACTAAGTTAAAAAAAAAAAAGAAAACAAAACTACCTTTATCTCTGGGCTTTTGTACGGGGTATCACCTGCCTCTAGAATTTACCACCCTAAAATCTAGACTGAATTTCCTCTTCCTTCCTACATGGAACCTCTCTCCATAATTCTATTCTTTTTTAGTTGCTAGAGATCTTCTTTAGAAATTACTTATTGTGTGACCCTGGGCAAGTCACTTGATTCCCACTGCCTAGCCCATACTACTCTTGTGCCTTGGAACCAATACTTGGTATTGAATCTAAGATGGAAGGTAAGGGTTTAAAAAAAAGAAATTGCTTTGTATTACTGTTTTCCCCCCTTATTCTTTACTTACCTGAGTATAAATTTCCCAGTAGAATATAAGATTTCTAAGGGTAGCAATTATTATCATTATTTTATTTTGACATTGTCTTCTTAAGCCTTGCAGGTTGACTTATACATATAATAGCTGCTTAATAAATGTATATAGAATTTTATGTTTGCAACAGTTTAATTAGAAAACCAAACACCTTGCATAATAATAATGCCTATTTTGGAAGCAAATCACCTGTTAGATGAGTGACTTGTAAAAATGAGTTGGGCTAGAAAGAGGACACTGTGTATATGTATAGATATATATCTCTAATACTTGATAGCTTTTCTATGACAGACAAGCCATGCAAGTTTCCTGAGCCAACTCTTTAAAATAAGTGCTATTACCTTTCTCCCAGGATTATTTGATTAAAAAAACCCCCAAAACTTTGAGCTTCCAAGTTCTACCCATGCTCTGTTTGCATGTATGTATGCATATATGTATGTGTGTGCATTTACTGGTGATTGTAAATCTACTTCTTCTTCAACACTGCAGCAGATGGCAATGAACTTTAATGGGAATTGAAGCTTTATTTGGAGGTGCAAAGCAAAAAAAAAATCTCCACCTCCATCCTTCTTCCTCAGAAGCTTATTATGTGAGTCTTGGGAACTTTAGGTACGATGTGTAAAAGCTGATGGAGAGGAGCCTTTTCTCTTTTAGAGGATGTAAAAAAAAATAACTTCCAACATTTGATTCATGAGCTGGTTCCCTGGTAAAGATTGCAACTTCCACCTATTGGAGAAGAGCTGAACTGCAGATTGGAGAGCAGCCCAGTATCAAATGGACTGGGCACCCTATATATTCAGAGGAGAAATAAAGAGACAAGGAATTGCTGAAGACTGAGAAGGAATGAGGGGAAAATTGTACCTTTTGGGAGATGAGTTTCACTGAAATGTAGTTAAATTCAAGCCTTTGCAAAGTAAATTTGAATGCATTTATAATCAACCATTAAAATAATACTTTACTATCAGTGAAATATTGTCTGCATAGTCAGACATCTTGATCCCTTAAGTTATTTTTAAAATTATGGTTGGATTTCATGGCAGGAAAAGGTCCTGATGGCAGAGTAGAGGAAAAATTAACTTCTGTAGAAGAATTCTGTAGAAAGGATCCATTGAACTTGTCTATCCACTCCATTCTGCTCTGACTCATGGGCCAGTTCATTCATTCATTTCCCTTCAGAAATCATCATTAAACTCTATGCATTCTTTGCCTGTTTGGATATGTCTTCAATTACATATTGGGATTTAGGTAATTAGTTCTCCATTCACTGTAATGAGAAAACATTTTCTTTTGCATAATGTGACATAGGTAAGAAAGACAGAGACTGTGCTCTAGGGTTCCAATATTCTAGAAATACTGATGATTATTAGAGAGACATTGTAGGATGGGAAGAATAGTGATATAAATTCCTTTATCACTTTAAAAAAAAACCTTTACCTTCTATTTTAGAATTAATGCTATGTATTAGTTTTAAGGAAAAAGAGTGACAAAGGTTAGGCAATGGAGATTAAGTGACTTGCCCAGGGTCACTCATCTAAGAAGTATCTTAGCAAGATTTGAACCCAGGACCTCCCATTCCCAGACCTGGCTCTTTATCCACTGAACTGCTGAGCTTTGCCCCCTCCTCCAACTGCTTGCATTCTTACCCCTTTTTTCCAAGTGCCTCAATGTAGATATGTATGTTATGTATGGATAATTATTCCAACCTTTGTGTTTTAGCAAGTGAGTGAGTTCTGGGTCATGTCCCTAGTGTTGGAATTTTGGTGATGGTAGATTCGAGGAAATGCCAGGGAAGGAAAGTAGAGTCTAGAAATGTAAATTTTCTTGGAATCATCAATTTAGAGTGAGGTGTATCATGACCAGCTTGAACCTGCTTGCTAGATCTGATTATGAAATTTTCACTCTATTTATATTCCAGAAGCTGGCTCATACTAAAATCAGGGTGTTTTTTTTTATTGTGATAGAGAAAATGTTGATTATGCAGATTAAACTTAAAAGTGTATAATATGTACAATAAAAAACAGAGTATTAGCTGCTAAACATTGGCCACCATACCAGAGTGGACCGTAGAGATCTTTTGGTTCATCCTTTTATTTGATGGATGAGGTCCTTAGAGATCTTCCCATCCAACCTTTTTATTTGATGATAGAGGAAACCAAGACTACGAAAGGTGGAGACTTGTCTCAGGTCAGTTAGGTAATAAGAGACTTGGAATTAGGAAGATCTGAGTTCAAGTTTTAACTTGTTAAAAGCTATATCAGATTCGGGATGAAATCACTTCATCTTATTAGGCTCCTGTTTTAATATCTGTAAAAAGAACCCAATTCCAAGATCTCTTCTAGTTCTAAATCTGTGACCCAGGAGGAAGGGAATTACAGCTACATCTGTTCTTGTGTGGGTATATATACCCACTTGAGTTTCCTCACCATAACCAGGAAGAATTTGGGTGATGGTATCCATCAGAGCCCCACAGCTCTCCCATTTATTTCCTTTGGATCTCCTGAGGCCACAAGCTTTAGTTTTGTGTTTCTGCCTTTCTGGGAGTAGTGTGGAGTGAAAGTTTTCCACTTGGCATAATTAGGAAATTCTTGAGGCATCCGTACTTCCAAGGACTTTCAGGGAAATTTGCTGTTTTCTAGGGAGAGGTGTTAATTGCTATTGTTGACTATTCTTTTCCCTTTAGCGTCAACTCGAGTTTGATTATTGGAGAAACATTTCAGTTGATAAAAGTATTTTACTTGAAGGTGTTGAAGGAACAGAAGGAGACTGTCCTTCTCATTAATCCGGAAGGAAATTTGGCAGGGCGTTTTGATGTGACATTCACCATCTAAATGACTTCATTTTGATTTCTACTATTAACTGCACACTTGGCACTTAAAACTGCCATGAATTCAGATTAAGTAATTCCTTTGATAGTGAGAAAAGCTGCAGGGTAGAGAGATCATTAATCATATCAAGATTCTTTGCAAGGATTTGAGGAGAAAAACAACTTTGTTTCCTGCTGGAAGACAAAGGTTCTATCTGCCTAAGCTGCTTCTCTGGAGTGAATTTGGAGAGCAGAAATCTGGCCTTTGGCAGGATCAGCTGTTGGGGGGAATTTGCTGCAGTGTCTGTGGGGTGCTGATGCTCTACCTGTCATTAGCCCACACCTCACCCTTGAGTAAGGCTCTCATTTGTGCCATATGACTGTGGTTTCTTCTCACAGAATCTCAGAAGAGGAAGGTTTCATCTCTGTATAGGAATCTCCTCCGTGCCATTCCCAACAAGTGTTGATCCCACCTTGGTTTGAAGACCTTCAGTAATAACAGAGAACCCGCTGTGCACCAAGGTGGTTCATGCCGCTTTGGGACAGCCTAATGAGTTGGAAGTTTCCTTTATGCCAAGTCTAATTTTTTTTCTTTCTTATATTACATAGAGGAAAATGGCATTGTGTGTGCCACTAGGATGGGGTGCTTTGTTTCCAATTGGTTTTGAGGCCCTATTCTGGAATGGGAGATGGCTTTGAATGGATATTCCTTTAAAAGAAGTAGTTATGGCGTCTCAATAGATAGAAAGCCATGCCTGGAGATGGGAGGTCTGCGGTTCAAATCTGGCCTCCGATACTTTCTAACTGTGTGATCCTGGGCTTAACCCTAATTGGCTTAGCCCTAGTTACTCTTCTGCTCTGGAACCAAATACATAGTTTTGATTCTAAGATGGAAGGTAAGGGTTGCTTTTTTTTTTTTAAAGAAGTGGTCATTTTGATTACTAGCTGTTGCCAGAATAGCATCTATGTGGCCTCATGAGCCAAGGGTTAGAGGAGAACACCTGCCTTTAGAGGCAGACTATACCAAGGTTCGTTGTGTTTCTAAAATCCTGTGTACAAACTAGAATAAATTTAAAGGAAAACAATTTAAAGTCATAGAAGATCTTGAACTGAAAAGGACCTCAAAGTACATATAATCCAACTCTTTCATTTTACAAATGAGAAAACTAAGTCCTAGGGTTCTTAAATGCTTTGTATGAACATAGCTAATAAGCATCAGGGGTAGGATTTGAACCTGTGTCTTTCAATTGTACTGTGTTGTTTCATTCTCGAGTTATTTTTTTACATGAGCAGCTTGCCAAGAATAAGGTCCTTTCTGATGATGGTAATGACCCAGTCCCATTTGGGAGACCCATTGACTAAAAGTCCTGTTTGTATACATCTTGTGTGTTATTTTGACCTCATAAGGATGTCTCCTTGGTAACAGTAAACACTGATATTGCACGTTTTCATGGAGCAATAAATCTGGCATGACGCAAGCAGCCACAATGGGCAATAAGAGCTGGTTGTGCAATTCGAGATGCCAGAAGGGCCTTTTGCAGCTTTAATGCACTGGGCTCAGGCTGTTATTGTTTGTGAAGCTCAAGGACCCCACTCTGGATCTTGGCACTAGGAACGCTGTGTAGTTTATTTTATAGGGTAGACTGTGTTGCCTGGATATGTCCAATGCAGAGTTAATTGGCTTGTTTTTTGCTTAGAGATCCTTTCCCAGAGTTATTCAGATGCTTCTTTGCCTTTACAAGGACTCTCAGAAATGCTCTTTCATTCCATCCCCCCCCCAACCCCCCCCCCCCCCCCCTTTCAATAATGCCTCAATTTGGAGAATGATGTTGATTGGCCCAGCTCATTGTAGGAAATGTTCAGGATTCCTTCTGGCCACCAATCTGGCCTTTTTTTTTGGTGTACATTCTTTTTCAAGTTTTCTTTAGGTGGAATGACAAGCTTTAGCAATTACAAAAAATTACTTTAGCAATCAACCTAAACATGCCTTAGCATGTATTCTTCTTCAGCTTAGTAAACAACAAGGGTTCAGCCAGAGGGTTTAATTACATGAAAATGGTCTTGCTTCTACAGAACAAATCCTCAATGTTAATTATTTGATACTTCAAAAATGTATCAGTTAAATGTTTTCATGGGATCATAGAGTTATGCTCATCTAGCGCAACCCCATCCAACCCCTGCATCCCTCTCATCTCTGTTGAAGGAACTAAGACCCTGGGACACTTAGTGATTTGTCAGAGCTTATCTAGGCAGTAAGAGCTGGGATTCCCAAACAATTGTGAGAGCTCCCAAATCAGCACTGTTTATTTACATAGTTTGGGATGACGACAAGGGAACCCCACCAGCAATAGCAGTAATATCAACCTCAGCCATTAATATAGTGTCCCAAAGTTTGCAAAGCACTGACCACATGCTTGTTTATTTGAACCTAACAACTCTGTGAGGTGAGCACTAGAGGCTTTATTTCCCCTATTTTGCAGTGGAGGTAACTTCAGTCTCATGGAAGTCATTCAACTTCTCCATGGTTATTTAGCTAGTCGTCCTCATTATCATCATCACCATCACCATCACCACCACCACCACCACCATCATCATCCTCATCATCATCCTCATCCTCATCCTCCTCATCCTCATCATCATCATCATCACAGTCAGCATTCAGATGGTGTTTTAGTTTGCTTACAACATACCCATATTCTCTTATTTGGGACTCATAACAACCTAGTGAGATTGGTGCTGTTATTTAATTAATTAATTTATATTTATATTTTTATAATATATTATACTTCATGTATTATCACATTATATTATTATATACTATTTTATCTATTATTTTAATAATATTTTTAGATTTGTTTATTCATATATATTCATTTTATGGATGCTTATTTTACAGATCAGGAAACTGAGGCTGAAAGACATTGCATGATTTTCTGGCTTTCAGAACTGATGTCTGAGGCAGCTTCTTCATTCCAACACACTATCTACTACATTTTTTTGATACTTCCTCTTTTTTTGGACTAACAGTTTCCCTGTAAATCTATACCCACAATTCACAGCCATACCTGAGAAACTGACTAAGAGATCTTCCCTTGTCCTCCCACCCTGCCCATTTGGGCTAAATTAATTTGGAAGGAATAGTTTCTGCTGTCATTGAATGCTGTTCCCATTTGACTTGTGCTTGTTGCTTCTCCCCTCCTTTGCAGAGGTAGAGGATGCAATAACAAAGTTAATGGTTTTATTTCAATCAATAAATTTCACCTGGCAGTGGGGATGACCATGAATTGTGACACTGCTGTCTGTAGAGTAATTAAAGAAAAATGAGCTTCCCTCGCAGTGCTGTGGTCAGAGAACCCTCTGGAGTCTCCCCACTGACCCGCCCATCTGGCTTTGGCTGAAACGCCCTAGGCTGTGGCTTGAGGTTCCACATGCTAATTAGGGATGCTCACTTGTGGCAAGCTGGGAATCTGGAAGATGGTATTTGCATTTCTAAGAATGTGGAGGGATCTCTTCTGAACAACTGGGCATTGCTGGGGTATGTGGTTATGTGGCTTTCCAAAGGAATAGCAGACTTTCTTACTGAGGCGATGTTATGCCAGGGAAAGAGAGCTGGCATTGGAATTAGGGACTCTGGAGGTCAATAGGGCTCTGAGGCTTGTTCCCTGTATGATCCTGGGGTAAAACAGTCTGCATTTTTGGTCTTCAGTTTCTCCATTTTGAAATGAATCATTTGGATTAAAGAACCTCGAAGCACTTTTCTGGTTCTAGTCTTTATCATATTAGGAATTCATTTTCATTTGACTTATTGAAACTGGTTATGGAGTCAGTGGATGCTCTTAAGCCTTACTTTCTTCATCGAAAAGTGGGAGGACTGGATTAGGTAAACTCTTAGATCCCTTTAACTCTAATGTTTTGAACCTATGTTTGATTATACAGGATAGATCTTTGTATCACTGAATGAAATCCTGGGGGGGAGAATGTTTTCTCATCCCCTCTCCTCTCCTCCTCTCCATTCTTTAGGGGGGCATTTCTTCTCATTTTTTCCTTCTCATTCCTTCTTCCAAGTCTGGCACAGGGAGAGTAGGGCACTTCTCAGCATCCATTCCATGTAAAGAACATGATGGCCCTCATGCAGGAAGGAGACATCTCCATTATGTATGGATCCCCATTAGAGGGAACTTGTGCTTTGAGTTGTTTTCCCCTTTGAGGGGATTCCTCTGTGTTTGGTCACTGGTGCTTTTTGTGACCAGCATCATCCCTTTGCCAGGCAGTTATCTGGGGCCACGATTTGTGGTCATGAAATGGAAGAAAACTGACAAGTAGAAGTGCGTTCTTCTTTTCAGTAGAATGTGAGTGCTTGAGGGAGTTTAAAGGGTTTTTTGGTTAACCCTGGCACCGAGCCTGATGTGTGTGGCACGTACTTGGCGGTAATTGTGCAGACACAGATTGTGACTCATCTAGAATATAGATATGCCTGATGGAGGCATGTGAGGAGGCTCAGAAAGGTAACTGATTTGCCAATATCTAGTAGTTGAATTCAAGAGTTGAACTCACGTGTTACCAACTCTTAAGACTAATTCACTATGACATATTGCTACCTCAAAGCCTTGCACAGAGCAGTTGGGTATAGATGTGTGTTGAACAGAGATTCTTGGCTAAATAGAAAGAACTAAATAGATTTAGAGTCAGAGGATCTTAGTTTGAATTCTGTGATCCTACTTGCTACCAGTGTGATCTTGGTCAAGTCATTGAATGCCTGTGGGCCTCAGTTTCCTCATTTGTAAACTGGAGGGAGTTGGACTCCATGGCCTCTAAACCTTCCAGTTCTAAATTAATGATTTTAGAGGTGGCCTTGGACATCTGGGAACCTCAGTTTCCTCATCTGTAAGTCAAAGAAATTAGATTCAGTTATGTCTAAGGTCCCTTCAAGCTTTAAATTTTCCATCCTGTGGGCCTTATTATTTCAATATCTTTCCAACTTTAGTTAGCTAAATGATCATGTTCAGCCCCTCATGCTTGGTCTTCGATATGGCCAGTGATCAGGAACCATATATATTTTTTTATTATGATGAGTTCCTCTTGAAATATAGTCCACGATGTTGTAATTACTATAGGCTGACATTTATTGCCAATTATCGATACTGTATTGGAGTGACGGTAATGGCTGCCAAAGCGTAGTACATGTGATATTAACGGCTACGTGTGCTGTTCAGGATCTTTTAATGGGATGCGTCTGCAGAATGCTGAGTGAGGAAGAGATACTTCGGGTCTCCATAGTCCATTAATGCCATGGCTGAGCTTTTGATAGCGGGTAATGCTACTGAATCATTGTGAAGTTTTGATAGCAGTACAACATGGCTGGAAGATAAAAGACGAACTGGCTTAATATTTAAATTGGAGGGACTATTATCATACGGTCATAAATTTTAGAGCTAGAATGGACCTTAGAGATAATCTAGCCCAACCTCTTCACTTTAGAGATGAGGAAGCTGAAGCTTACAAAGTTAAATGACTTTCATAAAGTCATACAACTAATATTGGTGGGGGGCAGAGGTGGTAATCATTCATACCCAGGATGGACCTCTATTCTTCTAATTCAGATATCTTCCTGCCTCCCTGCCTCCCTGCCTCCCTGCCTCCCTGCCTCCCTCCCTCCCTCCCTCCCTCCCTCCCTTCCTCCTTCCTCCCTTCCTTCCTTCCTTCCTTCCTTCCTTCCTTCCTTCCTTCCTTCCTTCCTTCCTTCCTTCCTTCCTTCCTTCCTTCCTTCCTTCCTTCCTTCCTTCCTTCCTTCCTTCCTTCCTTCCTTCCTTCCTTCCTTCCTTCCTTCCTTCCTTCCTTCCTTCCTTCCTTCCTTCCTTCCTTCCTTCCTTCCTTCCTTCCTTCCTTCCTTCCTTCCTTCCTTCCTTCCTTCCTTCCTTCCTTCCTTCCTTCCTTCCTTCCTTCCTTCCTTCCTTCCTTCCTAACTCCCCTTCTTTCCTTCCCTTTCTTCCTAACTCCCCTCCCCCCTTTCTTGGTGGTTTTATTGAAGGACCATACTCCCACTGAAGACATGCCTTTTCCTGATTGTGATCAGCGATTTATCTATAGCTTAGAATCTTTATGTCTTAAACCTTAACAATACTGTGTATTAGTTCTAAGGCAGAAGTGTGGTAAGGATAAGAGTGGCAATGGAGGTCAAGTGACTTGCCCAAAGTCACGCAGCTAGGAAGTTTTTGAAGCTGGATTTGAACCTAGGACTTCCTATCTCTAGGCCTGGCTCTCAATCCACTGAGCCATCCAGCTGTCCTCAGCTTAGAATCTTTTTGAAAGGTATGTGAGAATACAGAGACAGTATCTTCTCCACTGTTTAGACATTTAGCATGTTAATGCTGGTCAAATGTGTCCCAGAGGTTCTTCTAGAAATCTAGAAAATCTTCTAGAGAGCCCATTAACTCAATAGAAATATATCTATCATTGCAATCTAATTGTGGTGCCCCTATTTCCTAAGCAGTGGAAGCTGAGGCTCATGGCCTCCATCCACAGACAACCTCAGCCTCACTGATGCCTTGGGCACCATCCACCCATGATCCTGGCAAGCGGAACATTAATTTGGCAAGTTCTCTCAACTCTCATTTTCTCTCAGTGTTGATTGTCCATATTGTAGCTCATCTGGGGGAAATCTTGAATTTGACAGCAACTCATCTGCCTCATTAGAGTTGATGTCTCCATTCAATTTCTTTTACATTTGGGAGAACCTTTTGGAAATCCCAAGCCTTCCGCACGTGCCCTTTGTCTAGGGAAGCTTCCCCAGGGGGATATGTTTGGGCATTTTCTGAGATTGACTATCGAATGTGATGAGCAGGAAGCAGGATGAAGAAATACTGATCCTAGTGGTCGATGTGTCAATAGCACTATTAGATTCATAGCACTGTTTCTGTAATCTCATTTGCTCCCTATGAGTCCAATGAACTAGACAGTCTACTTATTACTGTCCTGACTGAGATACAGAGAGGTTTGGGGATAACCCTGAGGCCACACAGCTTTCATGTATCAGGTTGGATTTGAACCTGGATTTTCCTGTCCCCAGATCTATACTGCACTTTGTGATGATGATAGTGATGATCCTTCAGATTCACTTTGCTTTTTATGGTTCACAAAGCTTAGAGGGGGAGCTAAAGAGACTTGCCTCCAATCAAGAAGTTAATAGAAGACTGCAATTCTCTTTTGTCCCAGGCCAGATCTGTATTTCCAAACCTTAGAACCAATGAGAGCTTTTCCTGGCTTATTCCAAGTCAGGAATTCATGGTATTCTGACTCCATTATTTTGTCTGAAGCAAATCCCAAGAGCATCCCTTCAGATGTTAGTGTTTATTTGTACAAAAACCCAGCCCAGACCCAAGTATAATTGATTGTTGCCTCATCTGCTATTTTGTTCCAGCCTCTCTGGTTTTACTGACACTTTGAGAGTACTTTGAGGTTTGCAAAATACTTTGTTTCAATGATCTCATTTGATTCTTAAAATGATACTATGAGAAATTCTATTCTTCTTCTTCTCATTTTGTTTGAGGCTCAGGACAATCAGGGATGTGTCTAAGGTTTCTCAGATCATGTCTGAGGTGGGATTTGAAGCCAGGGCTTCCTGTCTCCAAATCCACCTGGCTCATTGTAACCACCACCACCACCACCACCACCACCACCACCACCACCGCCGCCACCACCACCACCACCACCACCACCACCACCACCACCACCACCACCACCACCACCACCACCACCACCACCACCACCAACAACAACAACAACAACAACAACTCCAATCATTTGTATAGTTCTTTAAGATTTGCAAAATACCTTACAGGCATTATTCCCTTTCCTTCTTACAGTGAACCTGTGAGGTAGGTCATCATGGACAAATTATTGAGTTCTAAATTATTGAATATTATTACTATTAGTATCTAAATTATTGAGTTTTCTAAAGATAACAACTGGAGTTTCTGTGACATTAAGGTTAGTTAAGTGTAGTTGGTGCCATAGTGGATGGAATGCTGGGCCTGGAGTCATTATGACTTGAGTTCAAATCTGGCCATAGACATATTAAAGCTGTGTGACCCTGGGCAAGTCCCTGAACCTTGTTGGCTTCAGTTTCCTCATCTATTAAGAGAGCTGGAGAAGGACTCTTTCCAAGGGGGAGGTATATTTAATGGAGAATGAATAATACACTGGGAAATGGCACAGTTCCTTAAATGGCCACAACAACTGTTGTTAGGAATGCTGGGTTTGGAGCTCAAGGAGACAGCCCAGACGGACAGTTTGCTTTTTTCCCTGTGACATGGTGGAGGGAATGATGCCTTTGGTTCAAGTGGATGAGACTTGAGGACCAGAAGACTTCATTTCAGTTTCGCCTAAATGTTTTGCCAAGAAAGCCTCAAATTGTGTCATGAAGAGTTAGACATGACTGAAAATGATTATGAGGCTTCCTCGAACCTGTGAGAAGCCTCAAGGTAGGAAGATAGAGGAAGGATAGTAGTTCTGGATGCCGCGAGGGGGATGGCGGAGCCAACTTAGAGATATGAGGTGGCAGGAATGAGTCAGAAATCCAGGCCTTATTAATTATCAAGGAGCCACAGCAATAACTCCGATCAGTGGACTATTCAGAAGGCTTATACCCGTCCAAAGATCCAAATTTAATACCACACAGGTCGGAGACATGATAGAGAGAAGAAAGTGCTTGGCTGAAGGCCAGGTCCCAGGTGGGAGAGGTAGATAAGGAAAGGAATCAAAGATGGAGCTTGGCCAGAGGCCAAGCTCCAGCAAGGACAGACATCAGTGAGAGCAGAGATCCAAGTGAAAGAGAGAGAAGAGAGGCGGAGCTTGCTGTGGCCAGGTATTTAATCTCTTTGATATGCAAATATACACAATACATAGGGATGATTATCATTGTTTAATGACAAGGTATAGGTGTGGTTTCTCTTAGCCAGGTGAACACAAAGAAACCTGTTTTCCCGCCTAACCTGGGGGAAGCTGGGGTCAAGGGTCAGAGGCTTTCCTAGCCATGGGCAAGACTGAGCATGCTCAAGACTGAGCATGTTCTCTTCTAAGACAATCTTTACATTCTGTTTCCCTCGTCCCTAGATAGGTGTGGACTGCTACAGACTAAATGACAATAATGTACCTTATAGATATTCTCATTTGAATCTTACATCAATATTGTGAAGTAGATGTTATCATCTCCATTTTTTAGTTGAGGAAACTGAGGCTTAGATGTTTTTGCCTTGGGTGACATAGCTATTAAAATTTAGAGTCAGGATCCTATCCCTGGTATTCCTGATTCCCAATCCTCTGCCCAGTCCACTCCTCCCATTCTCTATCTATAGGTAGGTGGTACATGTTGGCTGGTGATGTGGTAAGAATTTTTAGAATATGGTTGCCAAAAATAGTAGCCTTTCCAGGAGACTCAGGGGAAGACAGGATTTTATTGGGCAATAAAGAATTTTCTCAACCAGGCAAAGTTAAGCGTTTGTTTCCCAGTGGAGTGAAGCACTGACCTTTACATGGGAGTCACTATATTTAAAGAGCACATCATTTCCCTTGTGTACTTCTTTAGTAATTGGACATTTTAATTATGAGAGTGTAATTATGAGAAAGTAATCTGGAATCTGCCTTCCTTTAATTTTCACCCTTTGCTGGAGCCACCCTCCCTAGCATGGTCATTGGTCTCCTCATCATGAGTTTCCATTCTAGTTCACTGTCCACTCCTCTCTCAATGAATGATCTTCCTAAAGTGCAGATTTGACCCTCTCGCCCCATAAACTTCAGTGGCTCCCCATGGCCTCTAGAAGGAAATATAAAATCCTCTATTTGGATTTCAGTGTCCTTTGTATTGCTCCCTTCCTGCCAGTCGTCCTTCTCTTGATGTACTTTTTAATCCATTCACATTAGGTTCTTTGCTATTCCTAGCACAAAACATTCCATCTCTGAACATTGAGCATTTTCACCTGCATTGCCTTCCTGGCTTCTTTTAATCCCTAATTAAAATCCCACTTTATTTAGAAAGTCTTGCTTAATCCCCCTTAATTCTAGTGCCTCCCCTCTTCTGAGTATTTCCAGTTTATCCTGCCTGTAGCAAGTTTGTACATAGTTGTTTGCATGCTGTTTCTTCCATTCGATTCTAAGCCTCTTGAGGACAGGCATCATCTTTTGCCTCCTTTTATATCTCTAGTATTTAAGATAGTGCCTGCACATGTTGCTATTGTTCATTTATTGAGTCCCATCTAATTTTTCCTGACTCTCTGATCTTGCAGTCCATGGGGTTTTCTTGGCAAAGATACTTGGAGTGGTTTGCCATTTCCTTCTCCAGTGGATTATGGCAAACAGAGGTTGAGTGAGTTGCCCAGGGTCACACAGCCAGGAAGTGTTAGAAGCTGGATTTGAACTCAGAGCTTCCTTGATCCATGCCCAGAGCTCTATCCACTGAGCCACCTAGTTGCCTCTGTCTAGTATATTGTAGGTTCCTAACAAATACTGATTCATTAAGTGACCAAGCCATCCAACCCTTCCCAAATTATGCTGCATTCACTTGGTATACATTTGTGATTTGCTTACCTCAGTATGTGTTCTCTATATTTCCTCCTCATCTATAAAATGAGGGGCCTGGGTTGGGTGCCTTCTGAGGTCTTCACCAGTTTTGCTTCAACCCTTCTAGTGTATGCCTGCCCCATCTTGGTGGGCTGGCTCCACCCATACTTGGCTCCATCACAATTTAGCATCCTTTTCTGTATCTGTGAAGTACTATAGGAACATGTGTGTGTGTGTGTGTGTGTGTGTGTGTGTGTGTGTGTGTGTGTGTGTGCGTGTGCGCGCGCTCAGAGATCTAATTAGCAGCCCACTGTTCAGATTCTTTAGCTCGACTCCTCCTCCTTTGGTGCTGGCCCCTTTCTCCCCTTTTGGCTCGTCCCTCTCTTCCTCTGATTTTTTTGCTGGAAGCATGAAGCTGTGCCTTTCTGCTGGAATCTCATTCTGCTTTTTCTTACATGCTCTCACCTCTTCAGGGACTGAGTCAGAAAGAATTTCCCTTTGTTTTTCTTTTAGGAGCCTGGGGAATTAAAACAGCCAGCCAGCTGATTTCTCCCTGATACCTAGGAGATGCTGGCCTTCCCAGGACTGATTGGAGTGCTGGCATTTTTTACCCAATGCCCTGAAGCAATTTCTGTGCACATTACCTTTGGGATACCAAAGGGTGTTTGCTTCCCCTCTAAGAGTGGGGAAAAAGGAGCCTGTGGGGCCTGGACCCCAGGGGCAGTGATGGTGATGCCCTGCCGGCACTCACACAAGGCTCCTGCCCCAAGTGGCTACTTTGGTGCCAACACTGAGCCCAGCAAGCCTCAGTGGAGAAGAATTTTCCCTCAAGTTGTGAATATTCTTGGTTCTGTAATTGACACATTCCATTTCAACTGGGTGGTCTATTTACATTCCCAATGGGCTTCTTTGAATCTTTGGGCAACTTGCCAGGGTTTTGGTGGAATTCCAGAAAGCCTTCATTTCATTATAATTGCATCAAAGAATTATTTATTCAACAATTATTAAACCCTTCCTAACCTTCGCCCTTGGAGCTGCAGAGCAGACAACAATCACTCTCTCGGTTCTTTGCCATTTTGGAATGCTGAATTTCAGGGGAGATTTTGAAGGTTGTGTTAGAGAAGTAGCAGACTCTCTTTTCGTCTCACAGACTGTGACTGCCCCTCTTTTTCTGTTACGTGTTTTATTTTTTTTAACTCCTTTTATTTTTTATATAACATTCAGATCTTCAGAAGCCACCTTCCTCTCCCTATTCAATCAATTGCAAGCATTTATTAAGCACCTACTATGTTCAAGGCAGAGATAAATATGAAGGCAGATCTTGCCTTTTTGGAACTTTGATCTTAGATCTACCTGTCTAGGCCTGGTCCAACTCCTTCATTTCACCTAGCAGCAGCTAGGTGGCTCAGTGAATAAAAGGCCACAGTAGGAGTCAGAAGACTCATTTTCCTGAATTCACCTCCGGCTTCAGAAACTTACTAGCTGTATGGCTCTGGACAAGTCACTGAATCCTGTTTGCCTTAGTTTCCTCATCTGTAAAATGAGTTGGATTAGAAAATTGCAAACCACTCTAGCATCTTTACCAAGAAAACTCCAAAAGGGATCACAAAGAGTGAGTCATAACTGAAATGACTAAACAAAAAGATCGTTATAGTGGATATGAAATTAGGAAGATTCAAATTCCTATCTCAAATACTTGTAATAACTGTGTAACCCTGAGTAACTCACTTGACCTTTCTGTGTCTTTATTTCTTCATCTGCAGAATGAAGCACTTGGACTTGATGACCTCTGATTCTACTTTCTAGGAGTTTACTGCCTAAGATTTAATTCAGCCAGAAATAATTTAGGGTTTACTAAATTTAGGGTCTACTTCAATTCAACCAACATTTATTTAATGTCAGGCCCTGCTGAGCTTGTCCCTGGGGCTACAATGACAAAAATAAAAGAGGCCCTGCCCTCAGAGAATTTTCATTCTTCTGGGAATAGATAGCATCCTACCTCCAATAACCAAGCACCAACATGGCAGCCACCACTCCTACCAACCAATGTCAAACTGCCCAACACAGAATAGGCTAGAACTTTTTAAAAAATCACACCAAACTATAGGTGGGTTTCTAAAATATTATTTGAGATTTTTTTTTTTTACATAACACAAATTTCAGCATCAACAACTATACTTAATCATCTGAATTGCCTTTTTTAAAAAAGCCCTTACCTTTTGTTTTAGAATCAATAATAAGTATTGATTCCAAGGCAGAAGAACAGTAAGGGCTAGGCAATTTGGAGGGGAGGGAAAGTGACTTTTCTCTCTAGAAAGTGTCTAAAGCCAGATTTGTACCCAGGACATCCTCTCTCTAGGTCTGTTTCTCTAGATCCACTGATCCTCCTTACTGCCCCTTGAATTTCCTTCTGTCTCTTTCCCCAATTTCTCTGCTGATTTTTGATCCAAATTTTATACTTCTGGGCTGTTCTTAGGTGGGGGAACCAATGGAACTTCTAGATGGTCTTCAGGCACCTTGACTTGGCTTATGCTCTTCATCATCTTTGGAATGATGGAAACTTTTGTAGTTTCAAAGATATGGAGA
The DNA here is from genome assembly GCF_027887165.1 of Monodelphis domestica. Lineage (NCBI taxonomy): Eukaryota > Metazoa > Chordata > Mammalia > Didelphimorphia > Didelphidae > Monodelphis > Monodelphis domestica. The sequence goes on along the minus strand of NC_077233.1, from coordinate 28,132,146 downwards.
CTGGTGCTCTATTACAGATATAACTACTGGTTTCATAGAAAACAAGGCCAGTCAGAATGATGGGACCATTGATTTAAAACTGGAAGGGATCTTAATGGAAATCTAGGCCAGATGTGTCAACTATCATGGATGAAAGTTGAGTAAATTGTCCAAAGTCACTCAGCTAATTAGTATTTAAGGCAGGATTTGAACTGAGGTCTTCCTGAGTCACAGCCTAGTACTGCAGGATCCATTGAACTACCTGGTTGTCCCACTTCAGAATGGTATGTCCCCAGCTTGACCAAAGATAGTTAACATGGCCTTAGGATTTATCCAGAGAAGCATGGTGTCTGGAACCAGGGATTAGTCTACACTGCTGTACTGTTCACTGGATACATGATGTCTAGAGTCATATAACTGCATTTGGTCATCACATTTTGGGGAGTATATTGTCAATTGAAGTGTGGAACCAGGATGGTAAAAAGCCTCCAAGACCTTGCCACTTGAGAATCAGTCAAAGGAAGAGGAGAATAGTAGTAGCTTTAAGTCTTTGAAGGATTATTCCATAGATGAGGGATTTTGTTGTTTGGTCCTTTCAATCCATTTTGGATTTTCTTTGCAAATGTACTGGAGCGGTTTGCCATTTCCTTCTCTAGCTCATTTTCAGATGAGGAAGCTGAGGCAAATGGTGTTAAGTGATTTAACCAAGATCATGTAGCTAATAAGTGTCTGAGGCTGAATTTGAACTCAGGGGGATGTCTTCCTGATTCCAGAACCAGTACTCTATCTACTACACCACTTAACTGTTCATATGAGGGATTATATTCATTTTACTTGGCATTAGAGCACAAAACTAGAAGCAATGTGGGAGAGATTTGTGACGAGGACCATTTTGCCTTAAGGAAAACAATTAGAACTACTCATAAGGGTCATGGGGAGCCATTGGAAATAATGGATTGTCCTTGACTAGAGGTCTTCATGCTATGGCTGGATGACACTTTGGCTGGTAGGTGTTAGGAGAGAAGACTTGTTCAGGAAAGGATTGGCCTGGATCTCTTCTGAGGTCTCCTCCATCGCTAAGATTCTGAGTCAGAATATGAGGTGTAGCCTCCTGGATTTTCACTGAATGTACCTCATTAGGGAGGCCTAGGGAAATCAGGACAAGTGACATTCTCTGTTTCTTCTGCTACCACCCTGAATCTAGGTATTTATGGCCTGCCTGGATTACTCAAACAGGTTGAGCTGGTTTCCCCATTGTAATCTATTCCACGTGTGACTGCTCCAAAAGGGTTTCCCCCAATACTGGTCATGCCCACTTCCCATCCCCTCACCACTCCACCCTCATTCCTCCATCTATGCCTTCCCTTATCTGAAGTGACCTGTTTTCATGGTGTGGAAATGTTGAGTTTCTAGTGAAAACTGTAAGATCCTCCAGCCATATAGCTTTAGCCTTGTCCCCTTTCTTAGCCCCCTCCTTCACATTCCCATTGCTTTTTACGTCACCATTTTATTTCAGCTTAGCTCAGTCACTGCCTCCTACAGGCAGTCTTCCCAAACAGGTAGTGTGCTTCCCCCTTGCATGCATTTATGACGATAATATGCTATCTCCCCCAATAGAATACAAAGTCATTGCAAGCTGGCACTATTTCATTCTGTCTTTATATTCCCAGGGGCTGGGCATAGTGGAGGTAGCTAGATGGCATAATGGGTAGAGATTTGCTACAGGAGTCAGAAAGATCTTTACTCAGACCCTTACCAAGCTGTATGACCCTCATAAGTCATTTAACTTCTGTGTGCCTCAATTTCCTCAAGTGAAACAAGGAAATTAAAAGAAAAAATCCTTCACTTCTGACCAAGTAGCTATTCTAAGACAGAAGAGTGGAAAGGGCTAGGCAATTGGGATTAAGTGACTTGCCCAGGGTCACACAGCTAGGAAGAGCCCAGGGTCACATTTGAACCCGGGTCCTTCAAACTCCAAGCCTGGTGTTCTGTCCATTGTGCTAAATAACTGTTCTGTATCATGGACTGTATAATAGCACACTTTCCTCCCAGGATTTTTGTGAGTTTCAAATATGATAATGTTTTCAAAAGTACTTAATACTCTGCTTGGCCCCTAGTTGCTCCTTACTAAGTCCATGTCCCTTTGTGCCTACTTTCTTGTTGAAACACCATCCTTGTTTTGTATCCTCCTATATATTTCCATGGGATTTTCTTGAGAGACTGTCAGCAACTTGAGGACCAGGAATGTTTGTCCTTGGTGCCTAGTGCAGTGCCTGGCATGCAGTAGACATTTAATAAGTGCTTGTTGATTAATTATTTAATAGAGCATAATCAGTATTGAAGTGCTGTGCCTGACTGGGTGTGCTGGTCTGCTGGGGGAGTCAGAGTAGTTCTAGCATGTTCTGACTCATCCATATAGCTCCAAGGCAAAAGCTGGAGATGGGCTTGGGTTTGGGTTTGGGCTTGGGAGAATGCATGGCAGGCAGATGGTGCTGACATCTGCTTAATTTCCATCTGTAATCCCTAGTTTTTTAATTCTTTCCTAAGAAGGGCCACCTGGTCACCTTGTGAGTCCCAAATCATCTCAGCATCACAAATTCCATTTTAGGACTCTGGTGCTTTGGTAGACAGTTCTTTCTTATATTCACATTCTGCCCAATGGACTTACTTCTTCCCTCTGGAGCCACACTTAAATTGATTCCCTCTCCCTTTTGGTCATCCTTCAGATGATTGTGCCTCTCCAAATCCTTCTCTCAACACTAATCATCTATTGTCCTTCAGTTGGTCCTGATAGACAATAAGTTCCTCTCCTCTCCCTCTCCCTCTCCCTCTCCCTCTCCCTCTCCCTCTCCCTCTCCCTCTCCCTCTCCATCATCTCCATCTCCCTCTCCCTCTCCCTCTCCCTCTCCCTCTCCCTCTCCCTCTCCCTCTCCCTCTCCCTCTCCCTCTCCCTGTCCTCACTTCCCTTCCCCTCCCCTCTCCTTCATATTCTTCCTTCATGGAACACTGTGTATTGGTTCCAATGCAGAAGAGTTGTAAGGGCTAGACAATGGGAGTAAAGTGACTTGTCGAGAGTCAAACATTTAGGTCAAATGTGAACCCATGGCTTCTCATCTCTAGCCCTGGATTTCAATCTGTCCCCCACCATTCTTTTCTATTGGAGGCACCTTGTTTTTAGTCTTGCGATGCCTTGGATTTCACTGGTTCCCAGGATAGAAATGGGAAACTCGTTCCACAAATGAAGATCAGGACATCCTTTGCAGCCTTTGCAAGTTTCTGGGAGTGGGGGGAATCACTGAGAAAGTATACAACTCAGCCACAATCACACAGCTATTCTGTTTGGAAGGGCAGAAAACCAAGCTAGATTTGTTTTAATTCCTGGTACCTGGTATATCAGAGACTCCCCATAATTGTTTACTGCTTCATTAATAACCCTATTACCTTTGGGAGTAGAGTGGTGTAATAGGAAGAGTATTAGATTTGGAGCCAGAGGCCTTGCATTCAAATCCAGACTTATCTGCTGCACATTTTTGGCAAGGCTGTGTCCTCTCTACCTTGGCTCCCTATATTGAAAATGGAGGTTTTGGATGAAATGATCTCTAGGGTTCCTTCTAGCTTCAAATCTCTAATCCTGTCATCTTCAGTCTATTATTCCTCCTTGTCTCTTACGGTCATGTCATGAGCAACATTATTGAGTCATTTTTAAAAATGATATTCCATATTGCATCTTGGTGCTTTCTGAAAGTGTTTTCACTTGGTATTCGTCAGTGAGAATAAGGGACTCAGGTGAGCAGTCCATTGGAGGAAGAGAAAGAGGAGGAAGACTTAATGCCTTGGCAAAGACCACAGGGTAAGTGAATGCCTCTCACCACTTTCAGATCCACCGAGGTCACAGATTCTACCTTGAGATTACATTGTCTTTTAAGACAAGTGATTGATTTAAAATTTGCTTGTGATGCTTCCTTGGAAAGTAAATTGGTTTGAAATGATCTCTAGGGGCATGAGCACATATGCCATTCTGCATAACTTCTCCATTCAAAAGGATTATGACTGTGCAAATGACTACTTTTGGTAGCGAGAAAACAGATGACAGAGAAGAGAGAAATTAGGTTGTTGGTCTTTAGCAACAGCAGCCAAGATATCTGTGAAGGATAACTTTGGGACTGACAAGTCCTAGCTGGGGCTTATCCTGATCTGGCAGAGGATTTGGCTTTGCTCCCAAGAAGTAGTGTGGGGCAGGAGGCAAGAGACCTGAGTTGGGGTCTAGATTGCTTCTTAGTAGCTATGTGACTGTGCACAAATGATCATATCTTTAAAATGGGAATAATAATAATATCTGTTCTAACTCCCTCATAGACCCTGGAAGACCCTTGGCATCACACTCTTCTTCAATCATGAGAAAATAGAACTAAATGATTTCCATTTGGGTAACTAGGTGGTATGATGGTTAGAGCACTGGATTTGGAGTCAGAGACCTGAGTTCAGATCCTTTCTGAAATATTTAGCAGCTGTGGGAACTGGGATAAATTATCTAGTTCAGTGGCTGAAGCTACTCTCAGCCTCAGTTTCTTCATTTGAAAAATGGGGATAATAATAGCACCAACTTCCCAGGGTCATTATGAGGCTCAAATGAGATAATCTGTGTTGAGCACTTTGCCAAGCTTAAAACATTGCATGAATGCTAGCTTTTATTAATATTATCCAACTTCGAGTTTGAAGACACGAAAAAAATCTCATCCAACACGGCTCATTTGCCAATAAGCAGAATGACGCCCATAGTGATTAGGTGATTTGCCCATGATCATCAGATAGTATAAATGGTGGAATTGGGACCCAAACTCAGCTCTGTAAGATGAGCTTCTTTTTCTCTGAGTCACAGCTGAGACACCAGGCGGGCTCCATGTTTGAAGGTCATACAACAAGTTTGGAATACACTACTCTCTCCCAAGAGTAAAGATCATCCTAAATCTGTCTCTTGGTTCTTGCTGAAGCATCTCTAATTCTTTCGTATGGAATGAAGGAGATAGAAAACTACTAGAAATTTTGTAAGCTTGAACTGTGATCTTATTGGTCTAGTAAGCTATTGGGGAGGGAACTTCCTTCCTCAATGGAGACTGGAATCTGGTTGGCAATCTATGGTCTCAGGTGAAAGGACAAGCTTGGAGTGAGATGCTCAGTAGGAGGCAAGGCTTGAACTCAGTTTTTCCCAACTTAGAAGTTAGCTCTCTAATCACTTGGGTCATGTTGCTTCCTCTCTTACCACCCTGTACAGTTCTAAGCTGTTCATATTCTGAGTATTCTTTCCCTCCTGCCCAATTCTGATGTGTATAAATGCTGGGTGTGATCCATAATCATTGCCTTTGGTTTTGTTTAACGGCAATGAGAATCTAGTATATCCACTTATGTGGACCTCCTAGTACCAGAGCCTTCCATTTAGAGAACTTTTCAACAAAGATATTGGATGCAAAGTGTTTTGCATCTTTTAAAGCATTTTACAAATGGATGTTACCATCATCATCTCTACCATCTTCCTCTCCTTCCTCCTTATTATGTTCCTCTCCTCATTTTCATGACCCTCACCATCACCATCTGGTACCCTCACCCTGTTCCTCCTTAGTTCTGCCTGGCCCCATTAATCCAGCTGTGCTGAGCTCCCACAGCTGGCCCCATGATAGTGGTGATTGAAGGATATTTTACTTTTCCAGTCCCTACATTGAAAACCTGTATGTACCCGAACTCAACTCATCAGGGCCCTCACTTAATTTTTTTTCCCCCAATCTTTAGGTTCCTTTTTAGAAGAGAGACTGTGGACAAAGAAATTAATTGATATCGAAGATTTCTTTAGAGCAAATGGCCATCACTTTAATGGTACTTGGGCTCAGAAGAGATTCTTTCACCTAGTTCCTGTATCTTGCACATCTTTATTTGTAGTTCTGTTTAATAAGAAACATAAGTGCCTCAGTTATTGCGGAGAGATCTCATGATCCCTAGTGCTTCTAACTATTATCTTTAGGTTTTTCATGAAAGCTTGAAGCAAATCAATGATAGAAGGCACTTTGGGTTGGCCATCACATTATTTAGATTTGAATTCTTGGCTCTTCTCATAAATGACTTTATTTTAAATGCTTTACTTCTGGGGGCCTCATTTTCCTGTTAAGGAAGGAAAGGGAAAGGGTTAGATTTATTGAAATCTAATATCTCAGTTAACCCTCAAGTAACAAATTATTGAACCATCTTTCTTCCTTGGTGCTGTGGCGGAAATGAAAACCTACCCTCAGGGGGCTCACAATGTGTTGGATAAAAAGAATGAACCAGACTTAAAATTTAATTCTTACATTGGAGTTGTTTAGTCATTTTCAATTATGCCCAATTCTTTGTTGACCACCTTTAGCTTTCTCTTATTCAAGAATCTTGAGTGGTTTGCCATTTCTTTCTCTACCTCATTTGACAGATGAGAAAACTGAGGCAACAGGGCTAAGCACTTGAACATAGTAGGTATCTGATATCCGTGTGTGTGTGTGTGTGTGTGTGTGTGTGTGTGTGTGTGTGTGTGTGTGTGTGTTTGTGTGCCCCCACGTGTGCATGAAGTAGGAGAAAGAGATTCCCTTTTCTTCTCTACAATCATTCTAAGCATGTTTGAATTGCATGAAGCAACCAGAGTTCCAAGAGTCTTGCCCATAGTCACACAGCAAATGCCAGAATTCAAACCAAGTTCCCCAGAACCCACACCCAGGGCTGCTTGGGAAATTATAGCTGCTTTTAGCCTCTCGCAGCATCCTGTTCCCCGAGGATTCTGGTTAAGCCAGTTTTTCAACCATAAACAAGCTTCATCTTATTTTTCCATTGACATAATTGGATTCGGACAAAGCCTCTCCTCACCGATAGTAGCAAGGCCCATTGTGAATTGGATAATAGCCTTCATATCCATGTATTGCTTGTTTGTTCAATGATCTATTTAACATTTATGATTAAGGCAGGAAGGCATGCAGGGATTTGATGTGTTCCAATGGAGGAAACATCCCACATCAATGAAATCATAGATCTTTGGAGGACTATTTTGAGACATGTTGTGGGGCATGATCGGGTGACTCTGTAACCCATGGAAAGCTAGGTTTACATCCACATAGGCTCTCGCAGGATCAGAGAGCTTCCTGGCACTGAAAGAAGGCTCATAGCCAGTGTTCTTTGAATCAGGTGCCATGAATGGGCCACCAAGGCTTGTAGAGGTTTCACCAGAAGAGATTTCTTTTCCTGGGAGTACACGGAGAGCATTCCAATGGTGGGGAAGTCAAGGTCAATTCCACCACATACTGTGGAGGGCCCCATTTTCTTTTTAGACTCTTCCTGAATTTGAGTTTTCCTTTGCATCTCCCTCCAGTCCCTGAGGCTTTGCATCATGTTCCTTTCTTGAGTCAAATTCAGAATAGTTTTTGATGATTTAGTAAAATAAACTGGAATGCCTCAGAACAATTTAGAGTTGGCAATCGTTCATCTTCTCTTCAGACTGGAGGGGCTGAGCAATTACTCTTTTTGACATCCAAGCCTATAACTTTGCTACTCGGTTCCTTCTGTCCTCTCACAAAGCCCTCTCTGTGTCTGAGCTGCAGGACAATTTGTCCTGTGCATAACAGTCTCAACAAACCAACTGATTTTCTTTAGCTTCCCATGCTCCTCCTTGAGCTTCTTGCTGCTTTGTATGTCCTATCAAGGGATCCCTACTATTGCAGCTTATGGGATTTATCCCATGTAGAACTGGGGAGATCATAGAGGTCATTGAATCCCACCTCATTATTTACAGGGAGGAAAACAAGGCCCAATGAGATCAAGTGTATAGTCTGAGGACTCTTAGGCTCTCAGGGGCAATCCCAGAACTGAGATCAGAGCTGAGGATTTGGATTCAGTGGCCTCAAGGTCTTTGGATCCAAATGCCCTAAGCTTCCTCTGCATGACTCATTCCATAGATCCTTAGATCCAGACCTAGAGGGCTCTGGTTCAAATCTCAGTTCCAATATTTGCTGACTGTTTTACTGAAAAACATCTCTCAGCCTGAGCTTGCTCCTCTGTAAGATGGAGATAATAACTGTAGTGATGATATCTTAGAGGCTTACTGTTGGGATCAATTGATAAATGCATGTAAAATACCTTGCAGATATCATGGAATCTATGCCATCATTTGGGTATTCTTCTTTGTCACTGACATGAAGTCTAAATAAAGGAAGGCCAGGTAGTATTCAGAGAAGACTCGCTTTAGAGTCAGAAGATTTCAGTTTAAATCCATCTCTGATGTTCACTACTTGTGCAAGTTTGTGGAAATCATAACTTCCCTAGACCTCAGTTTCCACATCTGAAAAATGAAAGAGTTGGACTGGGTGGCATTGGAGAGCCATAGCTAGCTAGCTGATTCAGTGGATTGAATACTGGATTTGGAAGTCAGGAAGAATTGAGTTAAAATCTAATCTCAGACATTAGCTATGAGACTATGGGCATGTCACAACTTCTACCTCAGTTTCCTTCACTATAAAATGGGGATAATAATAGCATAGTGCTTGAGACATAGGTGATTAAATCCCTCCCCCCTTTCCCTTTCTCCCTTCCTCCCTCCCCCCTTTCCCTGCCTGCCTGCCTGCCTGCCTGCCTCCCTCCCTCCCTCCTTCCTTCCTTCCTTCCTTCCTTCCTTCCTTCCTTCCTTCCTTCCTTCCTTCCTTCCTTCCTTCCTTCCTTCCTTCCTTCCTTCCTTCCTTCCTTCCTTCCTTCCTTCCTTCCTTCCTTCCTTCCTTCCTTCCTTCCTTCCTTCCTTCCTTCCTTCCTTCCTTCCTTCCTTCCTTCCTTCCCTCCTTTCTTCCCTTTCTTCCTTCCCTCCTTCCCTTCCTTCTTCCTTCCTTCCTTCCTCCCTTCCTCCCTTCCTCCCTTCCTCCCTTCCTCCCTCCCTCCCTCCCTCCCTCCCTCCCTCCCTCCCTCCCTCCCTCCCTCCCTCCCTGCCTTCCTGCCTTCCTTCCTTCCTTCCTTCCTTCCTTCCTTCCTTCCTTCCTTCCTTCCTTCCTTCCTTCCTTCCTTCCTTCCTTCCTTCCTTCCTTCCTTCCTTCCTTCCTTCCTTCCTTCCTTCCTTCCTTCCTTCCTTCCTTCCTTCCTTCCTTCCTTCCTTCCTTCCACACAAAGCATTGGGATGGCTCCTTACTACTATTTAAGGGTGGACACAGTCTTCCTTGATTGCCCAGGGTCACAGAATTATCCTGTGGTTGGGGATGGTTCTAACTATGTGCCAGCCTCCATCTATCTCTTCTGCCCCTTTTCCAGCCCCTGCCCCACTCTCAGTACTTTTTGGTGGCCTGGGTGCCAATATTTCTAGTTATGGCCTGGGTTGGGGAAACCAAGACAGACTTCACCCACAAGACTATTGGAACCATCCAAGGCAAGGCCCCATCCCAGAGTGCTGCTCCCTGCCTGGAACGCCCACTGAAGTCACTTCACTTTGCATCAACACGTTTGGAAAGTTTCATGAGCCATTTTGGCCTTGGATTCTCTGGTGGATTGTCCTCATTAAGCCTTAGCTGCCCCAGAGGGATTCCTCTTGTTTATTGAGATGCTTTTTTTTTTAAGGTTGGGGGGGGGGGAGCATTGATGGCATGGAAGCAGGCACAGAGTTATGTCTTGTTGACTTTCATCCCTCAGGGACTGGGCTGGATCCTCCTTCAACCGAGGAGGCAATGACAGTCTGGAAAGAAATCTGGAGAAGTGGAGGCTGGCATTGCAGCATGAAAGGAGTACAGACTCCACCATGTTTCCCTTCCTGCCTCACCCCATCCTTGCCCCAGACTTTTATAGATAAACTTTTCTGGCACTGTGAAGAGTTTGAGAGTAGCTGGCTACTGCTAGGAGCCAGGCACTAAATCAAGGCAAGGGGCATTCCTTTGGGTCTGGGTCATAAGCAGGCTTTCCAGCTATTTGTAAATTCTCTGACAGGCTCCAAGCAAAGGGCAATATTTAAACTGTCAGAAAACTAATATGCAGTCATACTGTGTATCCCATTTATTTGGTCTCTTTGGGGGTTTCTGGGAGCCAAAGAGGGAATTGGGTCACATTACGATTTGTTCAGTTTATTTTTATTTCTTCTTTGGCTCCATCCAAGCACTCTTGTAATGAGTGTGCAGATGTTGGTGGGGAGGGTGGAAGGGACAGATGACAAATTAGCACTCTATTCATTGAGTATCTATCTGATGGCCCTCTGTTTTTGCTTAAGGAGCCTTCTGTTTGAGAGCTCTGTCCTTGGTAGATACTGTGCAACCTGTCCAGGGGTAGAGGTTCTGTCCAAAGTCTAGGTTAGTCAGTCAGTCAGCAGGCATTTATTTAGCATTTAACTATCGGCTGGCCACTGGTGATAAAGAAAAACCACGTCTGGATATGGTCCTAGGGGAATGGAGTAGCTTCTCCAAGTTGGTACTTCCTGTACATTCACATGTCTAATCACATTTAAGGATCTTTATTTTTTTTTCAGGGAGCTGAAATTTTCTTGGTGACTGTCTGCTGTCACATACAAACTACCTATCATTGTTGATAGAGCACTGTATTTGGAATTAGAAGACATGGGTTAAAATCCCATTTCTGTTGCTTAATACCCCTATGGCCAAGTCCTTTTATCTCCCGAAATCTTAGTTATAGTTCATTTTCATCTTTAGAATGAAGGTGTTAAACCTCCTCCTAGGGTCTTCCTAGTGATATGGGGGTACAGGCTTCCCCAGACACCCTTACCCTCCATATTGTGTAAAGTATTTAAAAAAAACTTAAGTTTTCCTTAATGTAACTCTACACAATATGGGGTATCTGTGGAAGCATGTATCCCCATATCATTAGCTCTACATCTAAAATTCTTTTGCCTCTATATTGTCAACCTCAGCTCCCTATTCCTCCAAGTAATACTGGCTGGTAATATGGAAGGTAACTGATTTTTTTCTACTTTTTTTCCTCCCTGTTTAATAAGGAGATGCTAATTTATTAAGAAGACTTATTAATCTCTTCTTAGGGGATTGCTGAGGGTAGTGGTATCAAACCTAGCCAGAGAGGGATCCCTTTGATCACCTATTGACTTAAAAAAACATAAGTTAATATTGGTATGTTTTATTGTATTTTTATTTATTTTGTTAATTTCTTAGTTACATTTTAGTCTGGTTTGGTGTATACCAGGGAATGCTTTAGGTGTCTAATGTAGGTTATAATCCTTTTTATTTTTAATTTAATTTTAAATTCATTTATCCCTTTAGATATTTTTCCATGGTTACATGATAAATGATTTTCCCTATCCCTCTTCCCTTCCCCTTCCTGGAGCTGACAAACAATTCTATTGTATCATTCTCATTCTCTCTCTCTCTCCCTCCCTCCCTCCCTCTCATATCATATTATATATATATACATATATATATAACATATATCATATACAGGCATAAACCATATGTATGTATCACATATACAAATATCATGTATCATATATATGAATATATACATGTTTAAAATCTATTTCCACATTATTCATATTTGCTATAGAATGTTCTTTTTCAAGCCAAAATAGGGTATGATCTTTTGGGTCATGGCCATCTCTTCCTTTCCTCTCTTCTCTAAAGATTTGTTCTGTCAAACCCTCTTAAAATGGCTTGTTTTTTGCTGAGATTCTGAGGTCAGTATGATGGCCATCAGACCTGATGTAATCCCATCTTCTGCTGTTTTTCTAGTCTGTATCTGCTGAAAGGTTATTAGTACAATTACAATAGCTCAGAGCCCCCAGTTAGGGAAAAATTCCTAACATTCACATAGAAGTTTGTTTGTGCTCCAACTTGAATTATTGCATTTCTTTAGTTAATCACTGGCCTCTCAGCTTTTGAAACATGATACAAGAAACCTTTAACCAAAAGAAGCAAGCAGCGTATATTCCAATGTTGGCTATTGGAGAAGTATAGCAAAGAGAGGTTGAGGGGAAAAAAAGCAACCAGACCTTTTGGGGGAACTTCTCTCATTCTTTGAAGAGGTGACTACAACTAGTGACTTTATCCTTGGTCTTCTCCTCTACAGTGTCCAAACAGGCTTAGTGCCTATCTCGATTGCTTTTTTCCACTATAGCTCTGCCCTCTTTTCAGATTCTTCTATTGATTTTTCGTCCTGTCCCATTGATACTCTCCAGCCAGACTCATTAAGTCCTAGGCAGATCTGGGAACACTATTTTCTGGCTCCCCCCTCTCTAAGTGTGTTCCCTCCTGAATTGTATGTATCTTTTTTCAGAACTTGCAAATGTGATTCTGGTCTGCCTTTTGGTTTAAAGGTCTTGGTATATCAGTTTGCTTTCAGGGGTTAGGGAATAAATAGCCTTTGAATTACACATCCCAGGATGCTAGTCTGTTCTCACATTTCTCTAACAACAAAAACAACATCAACAAAATCCTACCTGAACACATGCAAAAATATTATCACCAGGTAAAAATATTCCTCTTTGTGGCTCTGGTAGAGAATACCAAAGTCTTACTCAGAAAACAATGAGAATACTACAAAGCAGAGTGTATCTAATCTAGGGTCCCAATAGTAGGTACTCTAGCTCTGCAACCCTAAGTCTCCTGGTTGGTGAGAAGGGAGGCTTCCTTAGATAAGGGGAGGATGGAGTCCCTTGTATATTAATGTCGCTGGGGAGCCTTTATCATAATCCATGTTTTATCGTATCACATAATACCTACTTGCTCAGGCATTTTTTTTTAACTCTGTCCAACTACCCCATTTGGACTTTTCTTGGCAAAGATACTTGGGAGTAGTTTGCCAATTCCTTCTACAGCTAATTTGACAGATGATGACCTGGGACAATCAGGATTAAGTGACTTGCCTAGAGTCACACAGCTAATAATTGTCTAAGGAGGGATTTGAACTCAGGAAGATGAATCTTCCTGATTCCTGGACTGGTACTCTAACCATTGGGCAAGCTAGCTGCCCCTTGGTGATAATACCAGGTTAATACCTGGCTCTTAGGCTTTAAAAAAGATCTGTCGTTATTTAAAAAAATTGTGACTCCCTTTTCCTAAAATAGCCACTGTCCACTTTCTGGCTGATGATAAAACAATTAGTGTTTTACTCAGTAAGTCACTGGGAAAAGGGATTTGATGTCAGCTTTAGTGAGAATTACGAATTAGTTTATCAATCATATTATCTAGCATTATCATCACATGTGTATTTGCATTTTAAAGACACACTGATAGGCTTTGGAGGGAGAGAGTTTCTTGAGCTTCTGCCTTTACTGAATTCATCCCCATGCAAGCTATGTGCCTTGTTCCCTGAACTCCCCATGCTTCAGTTCAACCTTGCAGAAACCTTTTCTCTCTTTAAGGTTTAGATCGGCTGCCACCTCCTCTCTGAAGCCTTCTTTGATACACTAGCTGAAAGGGTGTGCTCCCTCCTCAAATTTTGCTAGAGCATTCTGGAACTCTTTCTTTTAGAATTATCACTCTTCCCTCTTGTATTATTATTATTAATTAATATTAATCAATACAATTAAGAATTATACTCATAATAATAACTAGCTTGTATTTAATGATTCATGGTTTATAAAGTACTTTATTTATGTTACTTCATTCTGCCCTCACAACCAACCTGTTAGGTAGCTGCTTTTATCATCCTCACTTTACATATGAAGAAACTGAGGCACAGATAAGTTAAGTGACTGTCTCAAGGTCTGAATTCAGGTCTTCCTGACTCTAAATCCATTGAGCTATCTACTATACCATTTAGTTCCATAATGAATAAAAATGCCCTCACCATTAATTAAAAGCTTACCATGTGTCATGTATCTACATGTATATGTTACCTGTTCTTCCACGTCCTGCCTTCCCCAGTATAGGTTACACAGTAGAGCACTGAGTCCAGAAGATATGAGTTCAAATCTGATCTCAGACTTTTAATAGCTGTGGGACCTTGGGTAAGCCACTTCACCTTAGTATCAGTTTATTCATCTGTAAAATGGGAATACTAAAAATACCTGTTTCCCAGGCTTGTTTTGAATATGAAATGAGATTATAACTGTAAATTGCTTAGCACAGTGCCTGGCACATATTAAGCTTTATACATTAATATTATCATTTAAGATATTTATATTCATAATGTCTACAGTAGGACTTTGCACCTAGTAGGCAATTTCTTGTTGGAATTGAATAGAACAAGGCTCTGACATTTTTGAAACTCTATTCATTAACTAACTTCCAGCCACTCCCATCCCCAAACCCTTGTAAATATTTGTAGACAACTTGGATCGCAGAAGATTTTAATTTTATTTATCGAAGTGCCCTGTCAGCATTTTAGAAATTAAGTCTGTTCTTCTAATAAGTGTTTTCTTGATCATTACAGGCATTTGTCAACATTATGGGCTCCTGTCCACCATGGTCGTAAATGCACGGTGTCCTCACTAGAATAAATGACTCTTTCCAAGGGGGAGGTGTATTTAATGGAGAGTGAATAATACACTGGGAAATGGCACAGTTTGTTAAATGGCCACAACAACCGTTGTTAGGAATGCTGGGTTTGGATCTCAAGGAGTCAGCCCAGACGGACAGTTTTCTTTTTTCCCTGTGACATGGCAGAGAGAATGATGCCTTTGGTTCAAGTGGATGAGACTTGAGAACCAGAAGACTTTGTTTCGGTTTTGCCTAAATTCGTATCACCTTGAGGAAGTTTGTCAATGTCTGTGAACCTCAGTTTCCTTCTCAGTTGTGCAGGGGCATAGCAATTACTTCCTTTCTCTACTGCTTCTTAATTATGATTCGACATGGATACAGGGTAGACCCAAGGTTCCTACTGACAGATGACTTTGCAGACAAAGCCTGACCCTGGTGAATATTTGATGTTCCCAGGATTGGTGATCTGCCTGCCCTTCAAGTCCTCCTTTTTTCCATTGAATCACTGGACTTCTGGATCAACAGTTGGCCTTTTCAACAAATGAGAAAGCAGGGTCTCATGGTCTGTTTGAATCTTGGTAGAACCATAGCTCAGTTTGAGAAGTGACTCCTGGAGCAGCCATCTGGCCTCTTCCGTACTGAACTAGAATTATGTGGAGTGTTTGTTTTTAACAGAATGCAGTTTAGTACAAACACACCCTGGGACTGCAGTATGCTGTCCTTGAAGCCCGTGCTCTGAGGCTGCAGAGCACAAGAGGTTACCTTTTAATGAGGTCTTTGGGGCATTTCAGGAATCCAAACCACTTCACTTACTCTGAATTCTCTTATTTTATGGAATAGTTTTGGATCTTAAAGTGGGTCTGTGGATTTTAGAGAGAGAAAAAATATTACATCTTTACTTTCCTTAAATCTCGAGCTAAAATTGGTAATTTCCTTTAGTTATCTTAAAATATGATTCTCAGAAGGGGCCCACAGACTTCCCTAAACTGACAGGAAAAGGTTAATAAACTCTGTTCAGACTGATTTTCCAAGACATTCCACTCATGTGGGACAACCCCTGAAGTGTAAGAACAGTAATATATATCATAACTGATATTTATGTAGATTTTCAAGGTTTGCCAAGTACTTTTGGAGCTTAGGTGGTCTTTGTAACAGCTCTGGAAAGTAGGTACTACAGCTGTTGGGACTCCCATTTTATAGATGAAGTTATTAGGGTTTACACTGGTTGAATGACTTTCCAGCTGCCCACAGCTATAGTATGTATCAGATGCAATATAAACCCAAGTTCTCTCCCTACCTCAACTCCAACACTAAATTCAATGTGCCTCTTTTTCTATTTCACGTTCATAAGGAATGTCTAAGCAAAATCTTTGAGAGACCAGAAGGGTTCTTCTTATTGTCAAGTTGATTGGGGGTGCTTCATGGAAGAAAGTAGACAGCTGAATTTGACTTTAATATCTATCAGAACTGAAGAATGGGTGGATGCACGTAGAGCTACGAGAAAGCTGGGGCTGCGCACACATAAGTATTTTAGCTTAGCTGATTAGGAACTTTGAAGGACTGTGAAGGAAGTGAATGAGCAGTACTGTAGGGAAACAAGATCCTAAGCAAAGCGAATGGACTCAGAAAATATATGGAAGTGGGAAATCACAGGGCTAATTTTGGGACTAGGAGACAATCTTATATTTCCTAGTATAGTATTCTCTTCCTTAGTCAACTATTTCTAAAGTTTTGTATAATGGAATATAGCTTTCCAAGCACAGACTTGCTTTTAGATACCATTTATCTAAGTGAAAGAAGGGAACACAAAGGCTATCTGGTCTAATTTGTACCAGAATTGATCAAACATGCTTCTTTAAAGCTCCTACTAAGCTCCAGGCTGTGTGCTAGATGCTGGATAGTCAAAGAAAAGCATGAGTCCTTCCTGCCCTCAGGGAGTTTACATTCTACTGAATTGGAATCCTCTCAATTACAGCCCTGTTAAGTGATGATCTAGTTTTCTTATACAGACCTCCCAGGAGGACTGCAATCTATTCCACAAATGCCCAGTAAAAAGTAACTCCTTCTCCAGGCAGGCTATTCTATTTTTGACTAATTGTAATTGTCAGGAAGTTTTTCCTTACATTAAGCCCAAGTCTGTTTCTCCATGTTTTTCTAGTCATTGCTCCGGGTTCTTCCCTCTGGGGGATACAGAACAAATCCTGGTTTTTCCAAGTTATTTCAGAGAGAGGCAAATCTCAGTTTTCCAGTTGCCAGCCAGCCTTGGATAGGTGCACTAAGAGGACCTCAGATTAGTGCCCAGATGCTTGGAAACTGGAGGAGAAAACCAGTTGGTATCTTTCCAGTTTATTATTTCCTTTATTTTTCTAAAACCCATATCTTCTGTCTTATAGCATGTTGGTTCCAAGGCAGAAGAGTAGTAAGGGTTGGGCAAGGGAGGGTCACACATTGAGGAGGTATCTGAGAACAGATTTGAACTCAGGACCTACCATTTCTGGACTTAGATCAGAATCCTCTCACCACCTAGTCACCCACATCTTGTAATTCCCCTGCAGTTTCTCATCTCCTCAATTGTGGTGGGCTGCTTTGAGCCTGGAGAAAGTAATGGGAATTGTATTATAAGCTCTCTCAATGTTCAGAGAAGGTCAGAGAGTATGCTATGGGCTCTTGTGAAGCTATGCTGTTGCAGATTGCTCATGGTAGGTTGGTTCATCATTATTTAACATTTTCTATCTGTGATTGATATGCTAAGCAGGGACCACTTCATGGTAGGACCAGAGATTTATAGGTGGAAAAGCCAGTATAGAGGTTATCTAATCTAGATCCCACATTTTACAGATAAGGAAACTGAGGACCAGTATTGAAGTAACTTTTTTCTTTTAAACTTTACCTTCTTTCTTAGAATCAATATTCTGTATTGGTTCCAAGGCAGAAGAGTAGTCAGGGCTGAGCAATGGGGTGTTAAGTGACTTGTCCAGAGTCATATAGCTAGGAAGCACCTGAGGTCATATTTGAACCCAGGACCACCCATCTCTGAACCTGACTCTCCATTCACTGTGCCACCCAGCTGCTCTTTGAAATGACTTTTCCAGACATAACCAGCTGATACAGAAAGGTTATCCTTTCACAGACTCCCAGGATTTAGTGTCTTTGTCTTTTTTGTCCTTTTCATATATGGTGGTATCACAGAGATACCAAATACCCACCTCAAAGAGAAATTCTCACTGCAATTGGCAAGGAAATAATTGAATCCACATACCCACATACTGGCTGAATGAATGAATGAATGAATGAATGAAAACACATTTATACAACCCTTACTATATGCCAAGTACTACGCTTGTATTATTAGGCATCAAATAGAAAAAAGATCATAATTCCTGACTTCCTGGAGTTTACATTCTAACAAGGGTAAAATATTCACATAGAAGATGGTGACTGGAGGCTCTGAACAGTACAAAAAGTCATGGTGGCATTGATCCAATTATGGTTTCCCCAAGCAACAAGCAGGGTGGGGAGCACTGTTCTCCTCTGATCTCAGGGCTGATATAAGAACAATTGGGTGGTGTAATAGAAAGAGCTCTATGTTTGTAGTTCAAGGAACTGGATTCAAATCCTAACTTTGCTTCTTATAACTCATGACCTTAGGCAAGTCATGAGAGAGAGAGAATGTATCACATATATGCAAACACATGTATATATGTGTACAGAGATTGATACAATTCTATCATGTGAAGGTATCCTCTATCAAAATGGTTAGCCATTAGTAGGCAAGTCACTTAGCCTTGTTTTCCCCTCATAGGGATAGATTTGAGAGGATCCATCCATGCTCTCCCATTTGTTCTACTTTGTATGTGAGGAATGGTAGAGGATCCAACTCCCTACTTGACCCTCTTCCCTTTGTATTTCCTTAGACAAATTACTAAACCTCTTGACACCCTGGTTTCTTTATCTTTAATTAAGGCTGTTATATGGAGAAAGGATTAGTCTTTTTTGTTTGGCCCCAGAAGGCAGCACTAGGAGCTGGAAGTGGTACTTGAAATTAGGGAAATGTAATCATTCAAGTCAATAAGGACTTACAAAACATTTAGTAGGTAGGTAGGCACATAGTAGGTAGGCAGCTAGGTAGCACAGTGGATAGAGTGCCAGGCTAGCAGGCAAGAAGACCTGAGTTTAAATCCAGTCTCAGGCATATCTTAGCTGTGTGTCCTAGGCAAATCACATAACTCTTTGCCTCAGTTTCCTCATCTGTAAAATGAGCTACAGAAGAAAGTGACAAAAAGAGGGTCCGGAAGATTCAGACACAGGTGAACAACAGAATGTGCCAAGACCTCTTCTAAGCTCTGGGGATACAAAGAAATGCAAAAATGGGGTCCCTGCTTACAAGCAGGTCCCATTCTAGTAGGGGCCAGGACTCTATCTTCTATACCACACTGCTTCTCTCCTGCCTTTGACCTCCACTTATTCGTGTCTGATGCTTGCAAGTTCCAGTGAAGTTCCCCTTGGGGACTGTGCTGCCATCTAGACCAAAGTCCCCCTCGGCAGGTGCTGGGCAACCTTCCCAATTCCCTTTGTAGCACCTGGCCTGGCTTAGCCTCTCTGGAATCCAATAACTCCTTTATAGGATTCTTTATTAGTGTTTTCATTGGTTGTGCCATACCCTGATACCAGGCTTGCTAAACTGCTATTCCAGATGAGGAGAATGAGGCGAGGTTGTCAAGGGAATTTTGCCCAGTCATTCAGCTGTCCAGTTGAGTCTGGGCCATCATATGTCCTCCGTGAGTCATTTTGTTAACGGGTGACAATTGTGTGTTGGATGGCAAGTAACTACAATTTCTCCTTTTCTGAGTTCAGCCTGGAACACTACCTTCACACTTCCATCTTCTTTTAGCCAACTGTAAACTCTTTTTGCCCTTTGGTTGTTCTTGCTTTACAGATTTAATTTATGCTTTGGATGTCATTGATGGAATTATTTGGCTCAACCTTTGAACCAACTGGGAAGATCTAGACTGAGATCTTAAAAAAAAATAGTGATTCTTTTTGTTTCTTAATATGTAGTAATTTCTTCCTACTGGCTTTGTCTTCTTGAATACTTCTTTGCAAGAAAGTGAACTAGGCAAAACCACACATTTGAGTGGCTGTGCCTATAATATTCTGCACACATTCTGCCATGTCTTTTTAAAGAGAGGGATATTTTGTCATTTATTCTTGAGAACCAAACTTAGCATTGCATTTAATCTAATTCAGTTGTTTGTTTTGGTGCCTTTTGAGGTTATTTCCATTTAAACATTGTAGGCATCTGCCCATGATTCTGTGAGTTTGCACTGTATTCAGAATCTCCATCTTCCAATGAATTCTTCAGGTCTCTAAATTCTTATGGCACAATAATATGAGATATAAGGGAGACCAAATGGTATTCCTATCCCAGAACTTATTCAGGCATTTAAAAATAAATAAGTGGTACCCTCCCTTTCTAGTTTTTAATTAGAAAAGTTATTATCCCATATAAGTATTGCTGTACAAATACTTTGAAAAATATCAGGGTACACACTGGACCTATGATTTTATTATATATCCAGAACGCTGGTTCATCCATTGAGCTCAAATGCACTTTTCATCAGTGAATGGGGCAAATCCCTTAGTATCGAGGCCTTAAACTTAGCTAATAAGTGTCCAAAGTCAGATTTGAACTCATGAAGGTGAGTCTTCCTAATTCCCAGCCCAGTGATCTATCTCCTGGGCTACCTCACAATCTGACCTGGATTCAATTCCTGTCTCCGCCATTTCGACATCTCAGGCAATCATTTAAACACTCTGGGGTTCTGTTTCTTCATCTATCGAACAATTGGGTTGGATTAAATGACTTTTAATATCCCTCCCTGGTCAAAAACTATCAACTATAATGTTTACAGATGGATTTTGGGTTTTTGGATATCTTGATTTGCTCAGAATTCTTTGATGAGAGCTAAGAGCTCATCTTTCTGTATCAGACTCCTGAGCTTGGTCCATCCTACTTTTCTTCACCATTTCCATTTAATTTGACTCTCACCCAGTGTTGAGCCAGTACCCCTCTTTCTGAAGTTACTGTTCTACACTGATGAGCTTGCCTTTGGCTTTTTAGCTGCTGAGTGTTTTCAAGTTGTTGGGGTTCTGAGGTAGGGGGTGCTTAAAATCCCATAAATATCAATTCACTCGGAATGTAATGCCCACAGGGAGGCGACCTATTAAAGCTTAATGTGATAATATCTTGGGAGGGAAGAGACCATGCCTCTCCAGGTCTCTAGGAGACCAGCTAGTTTTCCAGAAGTCTCTGGAGCACAAGTTTCCCTTCTCTCATCCATTGAGCTAGAATGGGCTTTTCATCAGTGAGTAGGGCCCATCATGGACCCAAAATACAAGTAGCCCAATTTGGGTAATTGATAAGGGAGCCAACCCCTTTCTATTTATACTTCGTGAACAGTTGCGTTATTTCTCCTAAAATGGATCTGTCCATTAAGTGGAAAACCTAGGGAACTGGAAGCTTATAAAAATGAACTTTTCAGCAGGATGAGATTCTTAAAAGGCTTGTGCCATCAGTGATCGAACAGAGCCTTTCGAAGAGAAAGATCTTTCAGTGCTTGGACTGTAGGATGTGATACATGAAAGGCCAGAAGTTAAGAGCTGGAGGATTCTGGTGCGGAAGCCGGCTTACTGCACCAGAAAGCCTGGATGGATTCTCTTTGGTTTATTTGTGTAGCCTGCTGAGGTAGAAAAGTAGCCTAGGTCAGAACCCACCAGCTTACTCCTTACTCCTTACTGTTCTTTGTCTTTAATATACTGATTGACAATTGGTATTCCTGTAAGCCCACCAGAATGCAGATGTATGCCTTGAAGCAATGGGTAAGCTAGCTCCCCTCCATCACCTTTGGGCTCAGCTTTGCCAATCTCACCAATCCTGCTAAGGGATCACACAAAGGCTGCAACCTCAGGGAGGCCAGATGTAGGTAGGCGCTAGAATGGGGTCTGGAGAAGCCTGCAGGTTCTCACTGGATGGTCTTGGGACCAGGAGGCAGGCTCCCTGACTTGGCTTCAGAGTGTTGCCGGGGACCAGTCTTCTCCTCATATTTGAGGGATGTGCAACCAATACAAATTCCCTTCATCATAAATTAAAAAGGAAAAAATTGCCTTCAAAAATGTGCTAAAGGAGATGAGATTGGAATTTCAGTTGTATTGCTTTTTAGCACTGAAATATTTGGTTAATTTAATTTATTTTCATTTAGTTTTTTTTTTAATGAACAAAAATGAATTTTTCTTCTTCCCTCTCTCATCAATGGTGATTGCTGGGGAGGTTCCATGTGACATATATGTACAGTCAAACATTGCAAGGTAAGACTGTATGTATTAAGAGGAAGTTCCATTGGTAGAGGGAAATTCCTCACTGGGAATTCCCTTAATGGAATTAAATGATAAGACCAGCTCAAAACTTGGCCAAATTGCTTGCATCATAGAGAGGGAAAAGCATCTGAGGGTTATATTCATTCATCCTTATTTTACAGACCAAAAGAATTTATTATATGACAGTGTGTTGGCCATGGCTATAAGGCCATGCTTAAACCTCAATTCAAGGGTGTTCAGACTATGTGGGTTCAGATTGATCCACTTACACCTATTAGCCTGTCTATTGCCATGTCATTGAGCCCTTTGGTGGACCCAGGAAATTCTCTTCGTCCTTAAATTTCATAGGAGTTATTGATGTGCATCAGCCTTTGGAAGGAGTTTCTGCATCAGGAGTCTCCTATTGATAAAACCACAGAGCTATAATAATTGTAGTAATCATAAATATCCAATAGAGTTGTTATGAGGAACAAATTAGGCAATATATAAAATTATTTCTTAAGTGTATAAAGTATGGTATAGTTGTAAGGAGAAGAGAGGGAGGGAGGGAGAGAGAGATGGGGAGAGAGACAGAGACAAAGAGACAGAGAGACAGAGAGAGGTAGGGTGGGGAAAGAGAGAGTATATAGTCATAAAGAGATAACAGATGGTGCAGTGGATAGAGCCCTGGCCCTGGTGTTAAGACATTGTTATTGAATTGTTTTTCATTTGTGTTTGACTCTTTAGAACCCCTTTTGGAGTTTTCTTGGCAAAGATCCTGGAGGAATTTATCATTTCCTTCTCCAGCTTGTTTTACAGATAAGGAAACTGAGGAAAAAGAGTTGGTGGTTTGCCCAGGGAGGGGCCACATAATTTCCAAGTGTCTGAGGATGAATTGGAACTCAGATATTCCTGACTCCAGGCTCTATGCTCTATCCACTGTGCCACCAATCTGCAGGAGTCAAGAAGACCCTCACACCCTACCTGTGTCAAGACATCTAATATCTGCCTCATTTTTTTATCTATAAATGGGAATAATAATAGTACCTACCTCCAGGGTTCTTAGGAGAATCAAAGGACATCATATTTGTAGTTTGCTTTGCATGCCGTAAGGCTTTATAGAAATGCTAGATATTATTAAACAGTAGCTCTTACTGTTTCTTTGTAGTTATTATTCATTTTGGAATCAAAGATCTAGTCTCATGGTCCACCTATGTATCCCTCCCTTGTAGGCCAGCATATTTTGAAAAGGCGGGATGCCCTCTTGAGGGGTGGTGGCGAGGTAGAATATGGAGCTGGAGAGTCATTCAAATGTTGGGTTGGATTAGATGGTATCTTAGCTCATTTCTAGCTTGGAGATTCTGTGACTCTGAAATATGCTACAGGGAGAGAGGGGAGAGGGTCTAAAGGATGGGAATTTTCTGTATCTTCTGTTTTTTTCTTTCAACCCTTAACCTTCCTTCTTAGAATCAATACTGTGTCTTGGTGCCAAGGCAGAACAGTGGTAAGGGCTAGGCAATGGGGGTTAAGGGACTTGCCCAGGTAACACAGCTAGGAAGTGTCCAAGACCAGATTTGAACCCAGGACCTCCCATCTCTACGTCTGGCTCTTAATCCGCTGAACCATGTAACTGCCTCACTTAACATGGATTCAAAGATAGACGAGCTGCAAGGGCTAGGTAGATAATGAGGATTAAGTGACTTGCCCAGGGTCACATAGCTAAGAAGAGTAAGAGGCCAGATTTGAGCCCAGGTCCTCCCGACTCCAGGGCTGGCTCTCTATCCACTGTGTGATCATTCCCCTGAATGTGCCATCCTTTAACTGTTTGTAACTTTCCTCAGCGTCTGACCCTCACCTTCATCCTTCTCTCACTCGCCTCATTTCTTTCTTCATTTCATCCCCTCTATTCAGCTGTCCCCTTCTTGTGGACAAGGACATTTCCCCTGTCTATCCTTCTCACCCCATACAAAGAAAACCCTCAACATCTATTTGATGCATTGAGTCACATAGAAGTGACCTTAGAAGGACCATTCCAGTGATGGCAAAGCTGTGGGAGAATTGGACAGACCATCTTTTTCCCTAGTGCTGAGAACCCAGCCCAAGAGCAGGGAGCGCTTGTTTTCTGTCACTGAGAAACATCGGTGAGCTGGAGCCCCTGGGATCATGATGTGTGTGTGGGTGAAACCATCATCCCCACTGATGGGCTATGGCCACACGGCACTCGAGGACACCTTTTCCTTGACTCAGCCCTGGAGTCCTAATTGTAGCATAATTAAAGGCAAAAAAATGGCCATCTTCTTTTCTGCAAGCGCTTCGAAAAGATCTTACTCTTGCTTATGGTGATTTATAGCTCTTACGCCCAAAAACTTCCCTTTACTGAGGGATGGTCAGTCTCAGAGGGGCCGAAGAGGGGAAATGAGCTTAAATGAGCCCGCTCCTCACATCCGCCTCTCTTTCCCCGAGGACCTGTGTGATTGGCCCTTGGGACCTTGAGGAGGAGGTGGAGCTGCCGTATCCCAGTGAGACTTCCCATGTGGCTCTCACCTAGGGATGCTGTCACTACAACAGATCCCCGCAGCCACCCTGGAAACCTTCTATTTAACTCTGGGATCCTGGTAGTCCATCCTGAATATTCTGGCTGCTTCTCATGGTTAAAACTGATGCCTCCTTGACCCAGGATTTAAGATACGGCACTTGTATAAATGAGAGGTATCATGGTGGCTAGGGTGTAGTGGGTAGGGGATACACTTGGGCGTCAAGAGGCCAGTCTTGACTCTACTGTATACCAGTTGGGTGATCGTGGCCAGGGTTCTTCAGCTCTTAGGGTCCTGGACAGTTCTATGAGAATACAAGTTAAAGAGCAGTGGTTGATCTGTTTAAGAGGAAGGAATCCCCACACTGGAATGTCTACAAAATATTGACTTTTTCCTTTTACCCTAAAACATTTTGTAAACTCATTTTACATAAGGGATGTTTCAGTCTTTGTTCTTAAATCCCAAGTACCTAACACAGTGTTTGGTATATAGTAGGTACGTAATAAATCTATTTTTATGAATCCTTGTCTTCTGTCTTAGAATTGATACCAGATATCCGTTTTAAGGCAGAAGAGTGCTAAGGGCTAGGCAATGGGGATTAAGTGACTAGTCCAGGGTCACGCAGCTAGGACGTGTCTGAGGCCAGATATGAACTCAGGATCTCCCATCTCCAGATTTGGTGTTCTACCCATTGAGCCACCTATACTGCTTCTTTTTTAAATAAATCTTTGTTAATTGATGGATTAGCTAACCGAGAAATTTACTTTTCTCATGAATATTGACAAATTGTATGAAAAGAAGAGGATTCTGTTTAAGGACAGGCTGAGCTAATGCTTCTTAGAACTTTTAAAATCTTGGTCTTGTCTCTGCAGATTTATTAATAGCATCATGCAGTCAAGCAGAGTCAAAAATCTGTTGGATTAAAAATTAGCCGGATCCTGCTTTGTAGAGAAGCATTCGTGGATTGTTTCCATAACAACTGGCTCATGCCACCAAAGTGAGACAGGACACCTTTTCTCTGATGCTTCATCAATTACAGCATCAGCTCCCATTGTGTCAACATGGATAAATAAAGACTTCCATTAATGGAAAAACTGCTGCTTGTCATGAACTTTGGCTAGGTGGCGATTAGCATACTCGTGATCAGTGCAATGTGAAAAATATGGATTCGTGGTGAAATGAAGGAGGGAAGTCTCCTTAATACCTCGTTTTCTCTTTTTAATCACCCGGAGATCAAGCCTTAAATGACTCTGATTTAGAGCTTTCCTTTCTTTTCCTGCAGAATATTTTAGACTTAACTGAAATTGCAAGAGGAGAATAAAATTCAAGATGAATCTTTTTAAGTCCACACCTTCCTCCTGTTCCAGAAATGATCTTTTCTTCCTTTAAACACACCCATAATACTTTGTTTATTGCTCCGGTGTCTACCATGCATTAGTTATTTGTGTACAGGTTCTCCTAAGTTATGAGTTCCTTGAGGATACAGAAGATGCTTTATTCATATTTTTATTCCCTTTAACTCGATACTTTGCCAAATGTATACATTAAAGGAGCTTAGAAACTAGCGTTTGCATGAATGAATGATTCATTGGATGAATGAATGAATGAATAAATGAATCAACCAGGACTCACAAGGAACTTCTAAATATAGGGTCAGGGCAAGATAACTTTAGCATTCACATACTTGGTTATGATTAGGCATTACAGGAGGGCATCTCAGAATCTATACTTTCCAATGAATGAGTGAAGAACCTTCATTAATAGTAGCACAATGTGTTTTGGTGGTATTAGAAAGAGTGAATTTGGTGGGATAGCTAGGTAGATCAGTGAATAGAGAGCCAAGCCTGGAGATAATAGGAGGTTCTGGGTTCAGATATGACCTCAGACATTTTCTAGTGGTATGACCCTGGACAAGTCACTTAACCCAGTTTCCTCGTCCTTACTGCTTTTATGGCTTGGAATTAGTGCTTAGAATCTGTTCTGGTATAGAAAGCCAAGATTAAAAAAAAAATTAAAAAGTGTAAACTAGGAGTCAGGCAAGTCCCTTAAGCTAACTAATTGGGTACTTCATCATAGGTCTCAATTTGTGATTTATTTCTCAGTTTCCTCATTCAGAAAATGGAACTTTTCCATTCATTTACTACTCTGATAACCAATTATGTTATGGAGGTGAACCCTTATTCTTTAAAACTTTGTTTCTCAACATAGTGAATGACCTCAAATAGCTTCAATTTTCTCTTTTAACTGAAACTTAGCATTTCCTTTAATTCTTTAAAAATATGGTTCGGAGCAGTGTCCATGGGACTTACTAAACTGCTAAAGGATCTGGGATAATTAAAAAAAATGAAGATCCCTTGGCCTGGGAAGGTAATGGACCGTGATTGTATCTGTTGGGTATTTGTGAGTCTAGAGGGACTAGGACAGGCAAGCCATTAATTTCCTTTTATGAGTGAGTTTCTCCAAGAGTTAGTTTCCAGTGGGCCACAGCATTAGAATGTGAAGCCTCCTGGCCCTTGAAGGATTTTTGTTTCTTTTTTATCAATATTTTTTATCAATTTTATCAGTATTTTTTTTTTATCAATACTCAATCAAAACTCAAGAAGGTGATTGTTGCAATTACTCCTTCTAGGGATGTATATTTTGACAACTGTTGTTGAGAACTTTTTGTAAATGGAATTCTGTACCTGGATTTAAGAAGATCTAGGTTGAAACTCCACTTGGAGCATTTTTCCATAGACTTCTTTTTTAATTAAAAATTTTTTTTTTCAGTAAAACGTAGAAGCAATTTTTGAAAATTGTTTTCTGACATTTTGTGGTTCTGATTCTTTCCCTCCTTTCCTCCTTTTGCCCCTCCCCAAGATAGTAAATAGTCTGATGTAGGGTATACCAGTGCTGTACCATATTTCAAGCTGTGTGATCATGGGCAAGTCACTTGACATCTTTGAGGTCCAGGAGGTATAATACTGTTTTCTTTCTTTCTTTTTTTTTTAATTTCATCTTTAGTTTTATCCTCTTGTTCTTTTTTCTCCTTTTCCCTATAAAATTTTTACTATTTATTGTAATATCCATGGTCACAAACTGAAGAAGGATCCTCAAAATGGTTCCCTTATTTTTTTGGTAGTCTATAAGCTCCTCCAGGGTAGACCATGATTTAGATTTCCTCTTTGTATTCCTAGCTCCTGTCTTCTTTTTTTTAACCCTTTCCTTCTGTCCTAGAATCAATTCTGCCCTGTGTTCCAGGGCAGAAGATAGTAAGGGCAAGACAAATGGGAGTTAAGTGACTTGCCCAGAGCCCCACAGCTAGGAAGTATTTGAGGCTAAATTTGAATCTAGGACTTCCCATCTCTACTTTGGATTCTCTGTCAATCTAGCTATTACCTGCTTCCCCACATGGTTCTTAATAAAAGCTTTTGAATGGAATTGAATTCCCAGCACATGATCCAAGAGTATGATTCTCCACTCATAGATGGTGTTTAGGATTTTTTAAACCTAATTTGATGTATTAATTAACAGAGAAGTTAGGTTTGATCTCTTAGATCATTAAGGGGACCTGAAAGCTGTTAAGAGAAATGCTGTCGCTATGATTACTTTCTGCTGCTTTTACAAGACATTCTACTAAATACTGAACAAATGCTGCTTACTTCTTGTGTAACTGTGACAACTTTACTTAGTCCCTTTTTGCCTCAGTTTTCTCATTGGTAAAAATGAAAGGATTAGGTGCCTTTTGAGATTCCTTTTAGCTCGAAATCTCTGATGTTCTTATTTCTCCCTTTATTTGGAGTCTTTTCTACTTAAGTGTTATTCTTGAAATAAGATCACAATTCATGGCTCATTCTCAGATACTCATATGGACCCCAGGGGTTTTGTCATGCAATATGTCTTAGTTTAGTTTAGTTTAATTTTATTTTTTGTGTGTGTTAATTAAATTAAATGTTTTATTAAAAGCTTAACATTGAATATTAATACAACCCACTAAACTTAGTAACTCTTTACACTTATATTAACTAATTTCTTCCCATTAAAAATCTTATCTCCTTTTCAGTTATTCTTGCTAAATCCTTTATTGATTTTTGTTTCCATGACTCTTTCTCATTTCCTTTTTCCCCCACAAGGTCTATCTCAGACACTTACCAGCTATGTGTGACACTGGGAAAGTCACTTAGCCTCTCTTTGCCTCAGTTTCTTCATCTGTAAAATGAGAGGATTGGATTCAATGACGTCTAAGATCTCTTCAGCCTTATGAACATATCATCCTACTTAGTGTTTCCCCATTGCTCAGGTTCTCATTTTGCTGCTTTGATTTTTGCATCATGAGCTTTTTCATAGTGCTATGACCCCTGTTGTTCATCTAAAGCATATAAGAATTCCGAGGCACAATGTCTAATTTCAGAATTCCAGCTGACTTTTCCAGGATTGTTTTTTCCTTTTAATCACCTGATGACAAGGTGACCTTGTCAATCTCTGTGTAAGGATCTGTGTAGGAGGAGGAAGGCAGTGTCAGACTGTACCTAGTTTGGCTAAATTAGATTAGGCATCCAAGTTCATCAGCTCACCGCACCAATGCATCCTTTACATAATAGGACCCAGAATGCTAATCGTGATGCCATCTGTCATCAAGTCTTAAATTCTGCCACTTAGAAGCATGTTGGTACTGTTGTACAAAGTGAGAAGGAAAAGTTGGGAGTTGAGAAAGCTCAGACATGAAATAGTTCCTACACATTCTAGAAGTCTGGGCATCAAGCTGTTCCCGAGAGCGGTCCACAGCTCTCCCATGCCCTTCCATTGTCCTTGGAGTTTTCTTATCTCTGAATCCTCATACAAGAAGACCTCCCATAGAAGACAACACCAACAGTCTTATGTTGCCCATTTTTCGGTCATAATTTTTTTTTTCTTCCTCTACTAGATGGATCAGGTAAATTTCAAGGACTGTCCTAGAGTCATGATAGTGGCATAAGATATGCGTTTAGTCACAGGATTGCATTGCCATCTACCCTCCTGGTTATCTTTTTTTTGTTTGTTTTGATTTTTCATGAAATCCTGAAAAAATTTAGGAGACCTTTTCTTGAGAAATTTAAAGTGGACTTTATAAGAGCAAGGGGCATTTTTAGATGATAATCCAGACTTAGAGTCTGGCAGAGTTGAGTTCAGATCTTGTTTCTGACTCTTTCTAGTGGTCAGAAAGCCACTTAACCTCTTTCACACTGAGTTTCCTTGAGTCAAGTCACAAGCATTTAGGAAGAGTTTACTATTGCCTGGTTTTATGCTAAGCACCAAATAGAAGCAAAAAGACAATTCCTATCCTCAAAGGGTCTTCTCAATGAGATGGTTATAATAATAGCACCCATCTTAGGATGTTATTGTGAGTGTAAATGAAATAATATATATGAGGTATTTTGTTAAATCTTTTATCTATGTAAATGATAAAGATTGATATTATTTTATACACAGATCTTTATACACAGATCATGTGACAAACATTTCTTCATCACCTACTGTGTGCTAGACATGGTGGCTACAAAGATAGAAATCAAACCATCCCTGCCCTTAGGGAGCTCATATTTAATCTCTGGGTATTCATTGAGCATGGCAAGGTAGAAAGCAGTGGATATACTGTGAGGAGACCTTGCTGGGAATCCCATCTTTGCTTCGTCCTTCCTCTGTGATCTGGGGTAAATGATCTTTGTTCTCTGGGCTTGTCTCTTCATATATAAGTGAGGGCTTTGGATTGGATGAGCCCCAGGTTTTGCAAGCCTAGTAAATGATGTTGGAGGCAACATTTCTGTTGGCCCAACTGTTTTATTTTATTTTGCTTTGGTTTTGTTGATCATAGATACTTGTCCTTTTGAATCTATGACAATCTGTCATATGCCAGCAGCAAGGCAATTCTTTGGGACACAGGGAATCCTGCTACAGAATGGACTCATGACTCTTTCTTACGAGGCATATATTTTAGCCCTAGGATCTATTTGGAAAGTCTCTTGGTTTAGAGATGCAAAGACTTTATTGGCAAATGTCCCCTAAGTCTAGTCAGAGGGGACAAGTAATTGCAGAGAATACACAAAGTTGTAAATCCTACCTTTGCCATTTATATGGATGACCTTGGGTGTCTTTTCTGTCTTTTACTCCCAGTTTCTTCTTCTGTAAAATGAGGTGGTTGATCTACAGAGCCTCATGGGTCCCTCTTAGCATTAAATCCATGATTCCCTTTGGTGGCATAGTTGAGTGTCAGCTGGAGTCTGGAGTCAAGATGACCTGAGTTCATATCTTGACTTAGACACTTACTAGCTGTGTGATCCTGGGCAAGTCACTTAGTCCTGTTTACCTAGTTTCTTTATGTGGAAAATGAATTGGAGAAGGATATGGCAGATCACTCCAGTATCTTTGCTAAGAAAATACTAAATGGGGTCACAAAGAGTCACTCCTGAAACAACTGATAAACAGATTTGTTGGGGGTGGCATAAAATAGGGAGAACTCTAATAACTGGAGGCATCAATAAAGACTTCTTCTATAAAGAAAAACCAGAAAGACTCCAAAATAGTATCTGACTCACTAAGCTAATGTAGTCCTAGACCCTGAAAGACATTGTCATCCAAGATGGAGGGAAGAAGGCTGAGTTTGATATTCAACATGTTGGATTTGAACCCTGGTTCTTCTACGTATGTGACTTTAGGAGAGACAAATAAGTTCAATTCATAGGATCACTGGAACTTCTGAGGTGGTTTAGTCCAAACCCCCATTTCACAGAGCAGGAAACTGAGCCCCAGGAGACCAAATAACTTACAGAGAAGTAGTAAATACCTGAGCTGGAATTACAACCCAGAGCTTTTGACTCCAGAGTCAGTGGTCATTCGACTGTTATGTGTTGGCATTCATTAAATGTCCATTAAGCATCAAAAACTGTAGAAGCTAAGGAAGAAATTAAATAGTCCTTCCAAAGCCTTAGTTACCTCATTTGTAAAATGAAGGAGTTGAAGTAGATGAGCTGTATGATCCCTTTCAGGGCTAGTTCTCAGATTCTAAGGAAAATCCCACCATTTTGGATATGAAGCCTATTTATCTTTGACTCTCAGTACGGATTGTTCTGCATAATGTGCTCATATTGCTTGTGTTCCAGTTCTTACCTGCTGCATTAATGGACCAAACCACCCAGAATGCCTGTTTTTCTATTGGCCTCATACGCAAGGAGGCAAAGACTTTCCTATAGGCATATTTACTTTACATGCACTCAATGCAAGCAGGTATAAAAGTCTCTCTAATAAGCCTCTGGTAAATACAAGATCATGACCATACTTGATTTTTGGTTATTTTATGTTTGGGGCTCCTCTAAGACGTGGGTCTTGGTTTGACCACCTTTGGTTTGCTCTTTGATGGAGTATTTGGTTGGAAGCATGGGAATCTGAGCTAGGGATTATAATTTGAATTATTTTAAGTTTTGGATTGGACTTCACATTTTATTAATGTAGGGCAACGGTGTCAAACTCAAATAGAAACTAGAGCCACTAATCCACAGATAAAGGCTCCTTTGGGCTGCAGATTGACTTCATTTTAAAATGTAATGGGATTTATGTTTTAGTGTATTTTTAAATTTTGTTAAATATTTTCCAATTACATTTTATTATCCAATCTGGTTGGGCAGCATTTGGGAGGGTTGAATGATTGTGATGCCTGCCATCACTGCTGGTCTATAAAATATCCAATGAGAAACCTTCTACAATTAGATAAAGGAAGTAAATTCCTTTGCAATTTATTAGACTTGAAGAAGTTTAGTGACTTGTTCATGCTTATAAATTATATAATTATCTGTAATTATCTATCTATCCATCCTGCATCCATCCATCCATCCTGCATCCATCCATCCACCCATCTCTATCTATCTATCTATCTATCTATCTATCTATCTATCTATCTATCTATCTATCTATCTATCTATCTATCTATCTATCTACCTATCTATCTATCTATCTGTCTTAAGAGAAAACACTTGAGTCTATGTCTTCTGAGTCCCAGGCCCAGTATCTTTTAGTCTCTCAGCTTAAAAGGCAATTAAAGGGACAACTGGGAAGCATATTGGACAGAGCACTAGGCTTGAAATTGGGAAAACCTGGATTTGAATCTGGCTTAGACACTCCTAGCTGGGTGACCTTGGGCAAGTCACTTAACCTCCATTG
Source organism: Monodelphis domestica (assembly GCF_027887165.1). Classification (NCBI taxonomy): domain Eukaryota; kingdom Metazoa; phylum Chordata; class Mammalia; order Didelphimorphia; family Didelphidae; genus Monodelphis; species Monodelphis domestica. The sequence continues at coordinate 28,099,700 of NC_077233.1, read as the reverse complement.
CCTAACCCTTGTCCTTCTGTCTTAGAATTGGTGCTAAGATAGAAGGCAAATTTTTTTTTTAAATCTATACCTTCTGTCTTAGAATAAATACCATGTATTAATTACAGGGTACAAGAACAGTAAGGGCTAGGCAATGGGGGTTAAGTGACTTGCCCAGAGTCACCAAGCAAGAAAGTGTCCAAGGACAGATTAGGCCCCAGGATTTCCCATCTCTAGGCTTGATTTGCATTCCACCTTGCTACCTAAATGCCTCTTTGGCTTAAAAAAAGGCAACTAATAAAGGACTACTGACTTGATCTTTAGGATAAAAACTATACATTAGAAAAAAGAAGCTGGGGGTGGCACGTTTTTAATAAACTTATTCTTGTCTGTTGTTGATGCTATTGATAATCATTCACCTCTTGTTAGCCCTGTTGTCAGAGGCAAATAGTAGAAATAGTTTTTCCCTCATTTTTCAGGGAAGTCACTGAGTTCTGAGAGTTGGGCTTGCCTCATAGTTGCAGTCATAAACTGCATCTCAACTGCAGGTTTTTGGTCCTTCCCCCCGCTAAAGTAAGTAGGGATGCCCACAACTGACAGCGCTTCTTGAGGAACTTCTTTTCCACAATGCCTTGCATACATTTAATGCTTAATAAAGTTTTATTGGGATTTAATTGATAAGAAGCCTATTTGCTCTTAGGAAAATTCCTCAATTGGAGAGCGAACAATGCAAAAAGCAGAGGAATGATTTCTAGCCTAATCCAAAACCATTGTCTTCAAGGCATGGTGAGTGAATGCCCTGGCACTCCAGTTGCTAACATGGTCCTTTGCTCTTTTGCAACCCACAAGTTAATATGTTTCAGAAGTCCCAGAATCCAGTTGATATTTCTTTAATAATTCAGTTCAAAGGAACAAAACATTTATTAATGTCCAACTAAGTCCATTTAAAGGTCATCTAATCAGTTGTGGACCTCGAGGTGGAAGGATGGAGAAAGCACTGTGCTAATCTGGGCTTGCATTCCTAGGTGTGTGCATGTGGGGTACATGCATGCATATCTGTAAGTAAATGCAAAGTATTCATCAAGTACTTTCAGGAAGGTGAGATTCCCAAGCTCTGGGGGATCCCAGAAGACCCTGTGTAGGTGGAGTACCAGAGCTGTTCTTTGAAGGAAGCTAGAGCTTCTCAGAGACCAAGGCAGAGGGAAAGTAGTCCAGGTGTGGCAGATACTGGTGGGTGAATGAGGAAGGGGGCATGTGGAGCTCTGGATTAACCAGGAGGCCTTTTGGATTGGAGGGCTGAGTGTCTGAAGGGGAATAATGATCAAATGTTTATAAAGATAGTTTCAAGCCTGGGCTTGGATGAAGGACGTCAAATGCCAAATGATGAAGTTTGTAATTTATCCATGCAACAGTAGGGAACCCCTGAAGTTTCCTTAATGTGAACGTAAGAAATTCTGGACTCAAAATCAAAATAAATGGGGCCAGCTAGGTAGCTCAGTGGATTGAGAGCCAAGCTCGGATTCTGGGTTCAAATGTAGCCTTAGACACTTTCTAGCTTTGTGACGCTGGGCAAGTCACTTTACCCCCATTGTCTAGCTCTTACCACTCTTCTGCCTTGGAACTAATACACAGTATTGATTCTAAGACAAAAGTTATGGGTTTAAAAATATTAAAATAAACAATGTTAAAATTGTTTTCAAATGTAACTGGGGAAAATATCATTAAATAAAAATTAAAAAAAAAAGGAAAAATTCCTTAAGTTCATCACCTCTTGATTTTTTTTTTAACTTTGGCATTAACAAAGGAGAATGTTTATTATTTTCAACTGGTTTGTAGAAGATGCTGAGAAAATCTTCATCCGAGAATGACTTGAGAGGCATCTTGATGATTCAGTGGATAGAGTCAGGCTGGGAGATAAGAAGTTCTGGGTTCAAATGTGGCCTCAGATACTTCCTAACTATGTGATCCCTGGGCAAGTCAATTACCCCCCCTTGCTGAACCCCTTCCACTCTTCTGCCTTGGAACCAATACACAGTATTGAGTCTAAGATGGAAGGTAAGGCTTTAAAAGAAATGAAAAATAAAGCCTGACCCCCTAAAAAGGCAATCTCTTAGCAAATAAATTTGTCAGCTTTTCAATTAAAACGTTAAACCTAGAAATGAAATGATGTGAATGAAATTGGATACCCCAGAAGTTGGGGGAGCCTTCCTAAGAAAACAATAATTTTCTTATGTGGCCAGCCATGCCTCTAAGTTACTTTCAATTCATTTTAATTACAGATTGCCTGTCAGCCCTTTTGAAGTGTCTTATTATCATAAGTCGAACAGTAATGGGTCCATGGGGAGAAGAGTAAATGTACTTTAGTGCTGGGGTAGTTTCACAGTCCTTAGGAGGTCAATGGAAACATCTCAGTAGGACCTTGTAGAGCACTGCAGGTGGTACCAGCCATCCCAGGTTACTTTCCTGAGCCCTCCACCAATCCCCCACCTCGCCTTTAATTCTTCCAGCTGTTTCCTTTTTAATTTTGCTTTATTTGAAGCCACATTCAATAAAACCTGTATTTCTCAAGAGGGAAATAATTTTAAAGCTGGTCTGGTACATTGATTGCTAATTTGTGTCCCCTTCCCCCCAACACTACCACCTCCTTCTCCTCCTTCCTTTTGGGGATCCAGTGTGGGGGAAAAGCTACTATGAATTTGTACTACTTTTATTTCCCTACAGGCTTTTAGGATTACTGAGTGGGAGAGTGTATGGGGGGGGGGTAAGTCCTTGGACTAGAATTTAAAAGAGGGCAGGGTACCACTGTCACTCCTGAAAAATCCAGAAAATGTTGCAAAGGGTGAGACCAGACGCCCCATCAAGGAGCTGAGAGGTCCTGAAGCTTCCAGATGTACTTATGAGCTAAGGACCGCTCACTCATTCACCAACTATTTGAGTCTGTGTTCTAGACAAACAAACATGATGTGGCCCTAGCTTCATGGCATTTATAATCTAGTAAAGGAGTGTTGTGCACCATTGCCTAGGATCCAAGAGATGGCATGTAGCAGGAGACTTACAGAGAGAAGGCTATGTTGGTTTTGAGCAAGAAAAGATCACTTTCAGGATTTCCTGCGTTGTCTTCCTCAGAAGTCTGCTATTCTCTGGGTCCTGTAGCTATAAACTGGAAAGATCCCCCCAAATACTCTCTCATTTTCCAGATGAGGAAATTGAGGCAGAGATAAAAAGTGAGTTATTCAGATTCATAGATTGGGGGAGAAGGGAGAGAGAGAGAGAGAGAGAGAGAGAGAGAGAGAGAGAGAGAGAGAGAGAGAGAGAGAGAGTAGGAAAGAAGGAAGGAAGGAAGAGGGGAGAGGGAGGATAGAGAAGGGAAGGGAGGGAGATATGGGAATGTCATCCATGTGAAATGGTAGAACCATTCCCCACATTTAAGAAATCACAGATTCTATAGTATAGAAATAGGGTCACTGGTATTCCATCAGCAGGTACTCTAGTGTGGTGACTGTTAAATCTGAGGGGATAAGTGTCTATCATGTGCCTAATATGGATCAATTAGATTCCTGTATCAGTGATAGGCAGAGGCAGAGTAGCATTGTGTATGCTGAGCCTGCCTGGGAATAAGGAATGAATGAAAGTGTGAATGAAAAACAGTATTTAAATCTTGTATTCAAATCATGCCCTTGACAGCTTTGTGACTGGGCAAGTTATGTAAATTCTCAGTGCCAGAGGAAACTCTCCAAGACTAATAAGTTACAGTGAAAGTGAGGATATGCATTGGTTGAAGGAGTTTCCTCATCAGGGGTTCCCTACTATGTGATATTCTTAATTTCCCTCCCCTCCCTTCCCCTTTGCCAGTTGGGCAATGCAGATCAAGTCTCAGCTATCTTCTTGACCCTTCAAATACTCAGAGCCAATTATCTTGGAATATTCTTCATGCTGAAGCCCCCAAACTCTTCCAGTTGGTCTCAGATGGCACCGTCTTCAATGCATCCAGTTTATCAGTCTCTCTCCTCCCTCAAATATGGCGCTCAGAACTGAAGACAGAATTACATGGTCTGGCCACTCCCAAGGGATACAACAAATATATGTCACTAAAGGATTTTCCGTTGATCTCCAAAAGTTGTTTTAAACTTTAGGCACCAGACTTCTGCACACAGATGAGAGCTTGAGAGGCAGCCACTTGACCAGGTGGAGCCGGTCTTTCCTAACCAAGAGGGCAGAAAACAAGAGCTCCATCCATGTCATGCATTTCTATTCAGACCAATGTTAACAATTTGGGGTTTTGGAGGCATTCAGTCATCTGCCTTAGATTTGATGTTGCCATTGACGTTGGGATCGTTGAGCTTAAAATCCCCTCGCGGAGGAATCTGTCTTTGATTTGCGATTGGATATGCTACACTTGCTTTGCTGATAGGATTTTTATACTTATCATAAAGAAAAAGAAATATGCCTCGAGTGATCAGCTGGCAACTTTTTATACAATCATCTCATTTGGTAGTAATGCTCAGGGAAAAAAAAAAGCCAAACCTCAGAGTTCTAAAAAAGGCCAAGATATAATGTTTTAAAAATGTCCAGAATGTGCATAGCTACTTTTTTTTTATTCCCCCAAGATGAAACTGCTTAACAGCTCAGTTTTTATTTAAAAAAATATTTTGTAGATGCCTTTTGTCTTTTATGCTATAGTTATAGCTGAATATAATTCTTTCTTGGCTCCCATCCCAAGAAAAACATCCCACTTATTACAAAGAAAAACAATAAAGTGAATATGACTAATAAAAGGATCTTGTCAGCATATGGAAAGCGAGGCACTCACAGTCTGAGGACAGAATTGTATTTTCTAATTTTTTATTTCCTGAATCAAGATTGGTTATTCTAATTCCATTTTTTTTTACCTTTCATCTTCCTTTTCATTTACCCCAGACATTATATATATATTGCTCTCATTTCTTCACTCAGATTGGCTTCTTTGAGGTTTACCCAAATTTCTTTGTATTGCTCATTTTTTATCATTTCTTATAGGAAAATAATATTTCAATATTTTCATATTGGTTTGATCATTCTCTATGTCATTGATACCCATTCTATTTCCAGTTTTCTCCCACCAAAAAAAAAATGCTAACAATGATTTTGTTTTATATGGGCTTTTCTTTATGTCTTTCACCTTAAGTATGCGCCCAGAGGTGAGAGAATTGAGCCAAAGATCATAAAGAGTGTATTTACTTTTCCCCTCATAATTCCTAGTTCTTTTTCAGAGTACCTGGCTACCCAGAGTCATTTCAATACAGCAGTGATTTCTATCTTTTATATTTTTTGTCAGTTTAATGGGTGGAAACTGGAAGCTCAGAGTTGTTTTAATATGCTTTGCTTGCCATTTGTGATTTAGTGCATTTAAAAAAAAAAAGATTGTTGATCATTTCCCAACAATTTCTTTTGTAAACTGTTCATCTTTTGACAATTAATCTGCTGTTAGAATAGCTCTCAGTCATACAAATGGACTTAATTAAAAAAAAAAGGAAGCTACAATTATTGCACATAATTAGCATTGGTAGACCAACACAGTAGTCCCTTCTTCCCCCAGAAACTTCAAAAGGTCATTAAAGATGTGATGAAAAGAGAGAAGATTCCTTTTCGTTCCAACAACTAGTAAACTAGCATCAAATCACTCTTTATAATGTAACAGCTTATTGGTCATCCATAATGGTGTTTATGCTCATCATCCTTTGTTGAGACAGTAAGAAATGCCTCAAAATTGGAGTCAAGAAGCTCCTACACTGTCCCTTCCTGCTTATGTGACCTTGGGTGAATCACTTCCTTTTTTCAGTCTTAGCCTTGCTCATCTATAAAACACAGGAAAGGTTTCGACCAGATGGCAAGGTCCTTTCCAGTTCTAAAACCACAATCTGGTGATCTCAGGCCAAACAGAATGAGAGTTACATGAGATTCATTGTGCATCTGATCTGACAAATCTAGGCCCACCTGCATGAGCATTCTTTAGACCTTTGTTTAAACTTAAAAAAATAAAAATAAAAATAAACCCTTACTTTTTCTCTTGGAAGTGGCACTAAGTGTTGGTTCCAAGGCAGAAGAGCAGCAAAGGATAGGTAATTGGGTTTAAGTGTCTTATCCAAGGTACCACAGCTAGGAAGCATCTAAGACCAGATTTGAACCCATGAGCCACTGAACTGTGCCTCAGCAAAAATTAATTAATTGCCATAGGAACTACTTATTCTTTTTGTTTGACACTTGGGAGGGCAAACTTGTCTTCCTTCCATCACTGTATTAATAACAACAACAACAATGGTATAATTTTATATTATGTAAATTATATAAAATATAAATTTTATAAATATATTATCTTTAATTTGAGGTCTGTAAAATGCTTTTTGCCTATTTTATCTTGTATTCTCTGATCCTTACCGTCATGCTGTGAGATTATGTTCTTGAAGATTTTATCCCCATTTTACCAATGAGAGAAAGAAGCTCAGAATTGCCCAGGGTTACCCAGCTAGCAAGTTTCAGAGGTGAAATCTGAGCTGAAATCTTCATGTTTTCAAGTCTCCTACTCTCCCCACCCTGTGTCTCACCCAATTATGATATTCTCATTTTTTTTGGGTGTCTGCCTGGGTGAAGGATCATTGTTGGGGAGTTCTTACCACATGTTGGGGGCATTTACCACAACAACTCTGGAAAGCAACCTTTAATGAAGTCCATCATTCCAAAGGCCATAGACTTCACTAAGATTGACAGAGGAGTCCATGACCCAGGAATGGTTCAAACTTGATGTCTTAGAAAGGAGAGAAAGATATAGAAGCAACAAACCCACCCCCAAACCCTTCCAATGGGAGAGTGAACCACTGCTGATGGGGGCATGGCTGAGCTATTTGTGTGGCATTCACAGAATGGAATATTCTATTGCTGCAACAACTCATGACAGGAGGAACTGAGGTCAGTATGGTAGGACTTCCATGAGAAGATGTAGAGTGAAGAAAGCCGAACCACAGATCAGCTCTGCACAGTGACCTCAGGAAGAGAAATGACCACGAGTCCTCCTTGTCTCTATCCCTTGGAATTCACTTCATATGTACTTTGTATTAATTTATCCTTGTTCATAGGCAGCTAAACACCTACTTTATGCCAGTTCTTCCATTTATGTTCCCATCAAAAGATCTCACTCCATGGAATGTCCTTTTGGTCCTCTTTGAGTACAAAGGACAGCAACCCTGCAACCACCCTAATACTGGAGTAGGCAAGACTGTGCCAGCTCTCAAGGAGCTTGGATTCTAATCATGTAAGATAGTACATAAAAAAAGGACTCAAAAGAATATTGGGAAATAAGAAGGACTGAGAGAATCCATTTATTTTGGTGGGAGAAAGATGAGAATGATGGCAGTAGTGTAGGCAGCATAGTGACGATATGGATAGGAAAGGGCATTAAGGGCTGGTAAAATAGGGAGAAAGCCCACTGCTTCCAGTTGAAATAAGCTCTTTGAGAATAGGAATTATTTCATTTTTTCATTTCTTCTTATCACCAGCATCTAGTGTAGCATCTGTAGCATAATTAAGTACTTGTAACTCATGCTGAGGGAATGAATGAAAGATAGTGGGGGTCTTTGGATTTGGAATATGGCATACATCGCTTTTTGGGGGTGGTTTTGTTGGTTGGCTTGGCCTAAATGTTTTCCTTGGTTACCAGAATGGGTTTGATTCCAGGAGTGGAGTGGTCTAAAGGTGGGGGGCGTGTAAAGAGGAAACGACTGTGGGATAAAAGCCAAGAAGCAATAATAAAGCTAAAACAATAAAAAATGCATATTGCCTTCCCTCAGTGTTTGGTCACACCCCATTCTGTTCTGTTAAGTTGCCACACAGTTTAAGAGGCAGATCATAATGATACCCTCCCAATTCCACAAGGCTGGGCAGGGCTTCTGGAGAAGGGTGGGGAAATAAAGCAAGGCACCGAGTTGAATGGGCAGGTTGGAATGGGTGACTGAGTCTGTGGTTGGCCTCTAATTGGTAGGCAAGTTCTCGCTTAGCCTGAAAGGAATCAAGAATGATAGGAGTTCTGCCTGTTGGGTAAGCAGGTTTCCATTTTATTTTCAGATGGGAGAGAGGAGTTTAAAACAGAGTCAGCCCATGAAAGGGGAAAAAAAATTGGAAAGGTCCATTGCCAACTGACTGCTGTCTTTCATGCCCATAGATTAGAAGAATAGAATATAGGAGGGAGGCGGGGGGGGGGGGGGGAGAGGAGAGAGAGAGAGAGAGAGAGAGAGAGAGAGAGAGAGAGAGAGAGAGAGAGAGAGAGAGAGAGAGAGAGAGAGAGAGAGAGAGAGAGAGAGAGAGAGAGAGAGAGAGAGAGAGAGAGAGAGAGAGAGAGAGAGAAGGTTAGAGAAAAGAAATAGTCGTTCTCTCTCTCTACCTCTTTGCCCCTGGGAAGCCTTTGGGCTCTCAAGTCCTTTGGGAAAGCAGAAAGAAGTTATACACAAGCATTCTGCCAAGACCCATCAATTTTTTCCCAGTGGAAAATACTTTCAGGTAAAATCGAAGTATTTCTTTCTGTATCAGAGCCTGGATATGTACAGAAAAATACCAACAAATGTGAATTTTTCTATTGATTAAGTGTTTTTTCCCCTTTGTTTTTCTCAGTCTATTTTAGACCAGAATGTTAGCAAAATGGAAGCACCGTCAAGGCTTAAGGTACACTAAAAATACCAAAAAACCTTCCTCAAGCTCGATTGTAGCTTGTTCTTCAGGAAACAACAGTTCCATAATTCATAGTGTTGGGAATTGTTTTGATGCCAGAAAAAATGAGACTCTAATTTGGCTGAGGCAAAATAGCATGGGGGAAAACCACAGCAGGAAACTCCTACCTAGTGGAATAAAAATGAATGGAGTTGGCTTGTCGATATTTAAATTCTTTAGGACTGAAACTAACTCGTTATAAAATATCTATTTTTGAGTCCAAGAACAAGTAGGATCTGATGGGTCAGTTTCCTAGGGGGGCCTCGAACTAGTTTTTGAAGGACAGCTGAAATTACTCATTTACTGAGTCTGCTGATTCCCTGACAATCTGGGAACTTTGTCATATAATGAATGATCAAATTAGGGGTCTGGGTGCCAGCATTCATGGCCCCACAATCAGCACACAGGGTGAACACCTGCATTGGCTCCTGGCTAAGCTATGGAAGAGAAAGGGATGGGAGATAGAGAGAGATGGATGTGGATGGAGTGAGATGGAGCCTGTGTGGGATATGCCTACCCAGAGGATCCCAGGAGATAAAAAGACTGGCCTGTGATCCTTAGTGTAGTCCCATCAACTAGTCCATCAAGAAATGAGTATTGTGGTCAGACCTTGAGTTAAATCAACAAATAAGAGAAATACTCGGAATACTTTCTTATCCTTCTCTCTGCTCCTTCCTACTGGCCACAAGTCTAGCTAACAAAGCGATAGAATGGATGATGTGTGAATAATGCTGAAAAGACATGAGGAAGGAGGACAGAGATGGGACCTATTGCTTCCTTATGAAAGAGGTAAGAGCTGACTCAAAACTGCCCACATCAAGAAGATGGGAGGAGAAATTCTTTTGTTTTTAATGAATATATATTGTGAATGCCCAGCTCCAGGCATTTATTAGCTCTTTGACCCTGGACAAGTCACTTAACCTATGTCTTCCTTAGTTTCTTCATCTATAAAATAGGGATAATAATTTTATATCCTTAGATCTCTATATAGCTATGTCTCCCAGGGCTGTTGTGAGAATTAAATGAGAGAATAATTATAATGTTTTGTAAATTGTAAAAGGACTGTATGCATGCATATCATGGTGATTATTATCATTCCTCAGGCTTGGAAACCATACCCTTCTTTGGGATGTTATTACCATTTTTAAAAACTCTTACCTTCTGTTTTAGTTAAAATTCCAAGACAGAAGGTCTAGAGATAGCAAATGGAAATTATGGACACAGCTAGGTTGATATTACTATTAATTATTATTATTATTAATTTAAAAAGTCATTTTCAATCTTAGAATCAATACTGTATATTGGTTCCAAGGCAGAAGAGTGGAAAGGGTTAAACAGTAGGGTCAAGATTTGCCCAGGGTCACACAGGCAGATCTGAACCCTGAACCTCCTGTCTCCTAACTACACCTGGTTGCCATTATTTTTTTCATGTTCAACTTTATTATTTTTGTATCTTTTTCATTTTTAATTACCTGGTGGGCAGAATTGATCCCTCTAGCACCAATATAGTAATCTGACTGCAGAAAATGCTGATAGAATATTCCATGTTCCGTATCCATTATTCCTAGCCTCTGCAAAGAATTGAGGTGAGGTCCCCGCTCCTATCTTTTTTGGAGTTAATAGATGACTTTCTTGGCGAGGACAATGACATGTACTCAAATAAATGGAATACAAGTAGAAGAAAGAAGAGGGCAATCCCTAGCAAGGGGGATTGGAGAAGGTCACAGGAGATGGGTATCTCAGCAGAGCTTTAAAGGAAGATGTAGTTTCAGAGTAGGGCTGAGGACGGATTGTATTCTTGGTCTGTCTGAATACATGGAGCCTGGAGGTAGAGAACTTTTTTATATGCTTGTATCCCTCAGCCTCTCAGCTTTTGAGGGCAGGCTTTTCATATTTTTGTAGGGTATTCTTTGCTTTTCCCCCTTTTGGGGCTAGGAGAAGGAGACTGGTTCTGTGGTTGTTTCACATAATATGTCCCAATGAGGACACTCCCTCCACTGCAGATTAATGCCTGTTCTATAACGTCCATCCTTTGACATGCTTATAGCACTCAAAGATGAAGTAATTTGGCCAGGCTTACACAGTCAGCATGTCAGAAATTGTCTTTTTTTGTGCCTTGACCAAGAGGAACTTAATAAATCTTCGCTGAATGGAATCACTTTGAAATGATAGCATCCCTTCATTGTCCCATTGTTATGGGACTGGTAGCACCATTTTTATTTGTTGAGCTTGGAAGGGCAAAGGAACACTTTGGGAGAGGGAAAGAGTTTCTGGTTGGATTTTGCCATGTTCTGAGCAGATGGAAGAGAGATGGAGGTAGGTGTGTCCATGATGAACAGAATACATACATAGCAGGTCATAGACAGAGGTGGTGTTAGTGATGAGATGCCATCATAGCTTTGTTAACATCTTAGATCTGGATTTAAATCCCAGCTTTGGCTGGTATTACTCATATGGCCTTGGGCAAACCATGAGGCAGCATGATGTCATGGATACAATACTGGATTTGGAATCAGGAAGTCTTAACTTCAAATCCTGCCATCTATACTTCTGCACTGCGTGACTTTGTTTTAGTCACTGAAACTCTTTGGGCTTCTGTGTCTTCTTTTAAAATGAGAACATTGAGGGACTACTTAGTGGCTCAGTGGACTGGGGAAGACCTCAGTTCTAATCTGTCCTGAGACAGTGCCCAGCTGTCTAGCACTTATAGTTGTAGAGTTACTAGGACAGAAGATAAAGGTTTAAAAAATAAAATAAAATAAAATAAACTAAATAAAGGATTGGAGTTGACCTCTAAGGTGGCTTCTATCTCCAAATCTATGATCTTATGGCAATTTGGTCCTCAGTTTCCTCATCTGTAAAATGAGGAGCATGAGAGTTGAGCACCTCTCAACTCATTTCAGCCCTAGCATCTATGATGCCTTGAGTTGTTTACCTTAGTGATGGATTGTCTTCTGCTTTCCTTGCTCCCACCTTCCTCCTTTGTGTTAATGGTTTCTATTCTAACACAGCTGGCTGCACTTAGTGGGGTAGCCCAAGGCTGTGTTAGTGATTCTGGGGTAAGATTTGGGGGGGGTGCGCCAGTTTTACTCTTTAGCCCAAAACTAAATCCTGTTGAGTCTGAAATGATGTCTTTTAAGATTTCTAAATTGTGCTAGCTCACTTCCACCTGTTTAGGAGCATTGCATAGTAATGGGAGTCAGGAGATCATGTAACCAGTACTACTTCTGATTCTGGTTGGCTGTGGGACTTGACAGATTGCTTATGCTTCCTGGGTCCAAAATAATTTCCTCTTTTCTACTGTCACTTCAGGTTTTATGCTTCTATGAAAATGTCTTTAATTTTAAGGAAAACTTTTTTTTTTTCAATATAGGGCACAGACTAGGTAAGAACACCAATAACTTCCTCCAGATGCATTTATTAAGCAGCTACTACATGTCTGGGTCAGCTAGGTGGCATAGTGGATAGAGCTCTGGGCGTAGATTCAGGAAGACTCTTTTTCCTGGGTTCAAATCTGGCCTCAGACACTTTAGATATATGACTCTGGGTAAGTCACTAAATCCTACTTGCCTCAGTTTCTGCATCAAAATGATCTGGAGAAGGAAATGGCAAACCACTCCGGTATCACTACCAAGAAAATTCTAAATGGGGCCATGAAGAGAGCTGGATGGGACTGAAAATAACTGAACAATTTTTTTTTATGTGTGTTTATATATACACACACACATACACCCTTACCTTCCTTATGATACTGTGTATTGGTTCCAAGACAGAAGGGCAGGAAGGGCTTGGTAATGGGGGTTAAGTGACTTGCCCAAGTTTACACAACTGGGAAGTGTCTGAGGCCAGATTTGAACCCAGGACCTCCCATCTCTGGGCTTGACTCTCAACCCAGCTGCCCCCTGAACAGTTGTTTTATTCACTGGGGATACAAAGACAACTAAGAATATGGTCTTTGATATGAAGGAGTTCCCATTCTCATGGTGGGAGAGGAAGGAGTGAACAGAAAAATAATGAGTTGAGGTACATAGAAATTACCTACAGAGACTAGATGGAGGGTAATCTCAGAGGGGGTGAAGGGGCAGCTTGGGGGCTGAGTGGAGGTGGGAGGTCCTGGGTATAATATGTCCTTGGATACTTCCTAGCTATTGACCCTGGCCAGCCACTTAACCCCATTGCCTATGCCTTCCTGCTTTTCTGTGTTGGCACCAATTCTTAGTATTGAATCCAGCCCAGAAGGTAAGGGGTCTTTGCTTTAGTTTTAAAAAGGTGATGGCATGTGGTCAGGGGAGAGCATACCAGCTGGGCCAGGCCTCTGTAGAAGGTAGGATTGAGCTGAATCTTGAAGGGAACCAGAGAAACCAGGAGGAGCCAGAGCTGAGGAGTGAGAGCATTCCAGGCATGGGCAATAGCCAAGGTACAGAGGCAGGAGAAGGAGTCTCCCATGTGATCACTAGCAAGCCCTCGTCCTCCAGGAGCTCCCATTGAAATAACTCAGCCAAGCAATAAATCACATGCAAATAACTGGGTCTATACTGGCTAGCTGCAGTGAAAATCTCAGATAATTGGAGGGAGCGTCCTCGCAATTGGAATGATGGAGAGGGAGACGGGGAAAAAGGCCACCTGGAGACTCTTGCTTGAGAGCAGAAAGAAAAGAGGGTTTGCCCCAATGGAAAAGCATCTGAAATTCAAATTGATTTGCATTTTCAGATTTTACATGAGATCTTCTATCATGGGAAGCTGAATGATATTAAAACCCAGCAGAAGGCAGCCTTCTCCCGCAGGGTTAACAGCTGGATTTGTTCCATGCTTATTTTTAGTTACGGCAATGATGACAGCAGGCCCTGGGCAGCAGGAGGGCTGGTCCAATGCTTGGCAGGTTTGCCTAGTCCAGTGCTGGAAGATGGGTGAGGATGGGACTCCGGGAGATATCAAAGAGAGGTTCTCCACCCTGGGAGGGTTGATAGGGAAGTATTCTCTGACTCCCCGAAAGGCAGCAGTTTTCTGAGAGCCATTTTGGCTGTGGCTTGTCTGTAGCCGTTTCGTGGCATTGCCCAGCTGCCACATAGATGCCAGGATGGACGGCCTGGGAGGCGGGCATGTGTTGCTGTAGAAATTACATCTGCCTGCTCATGCCTGACATAGGGACGCTGATCCCAGACACCAGATGTGTTCCATTGGAGCTCAGAGCACTACTGTGCAGGATGAGGAGTAGAAACGTGCCTTAGGAAGGAGGAACCTGGCTCTTTCTTGGTCCTTGGTAGTAGTAGTAGAAGTTGTAAGGAGAGGCAGTAGCATGGAGTGGACTGACAACCAACCTTGCAGGCAGGAAGACCTGGGTCAGTGCCCCAAGCAGCTTTCTAAATCTATAAATTAGAGAGCAAGTGGCCTTCCTGGTTGGTAGAGGGATTTTCCTTACTGGGAGTTCCCTCTCCCTGTGAAATCATGAGTGTGCATGTGTTTAAAAAAAAAGTCTTAGAAAAGCTTTTCCCCAAAGTGACAAGATGAAGTCTCAGTTGGGAAAAAGGAATTGGTACAGAGATGCTTAACCTTGCCAGGTTTGCTGCCTGTGGCATGGGCTGAATCCAAGTTGTAAGAGAGAGAAAATGGAGTGACTGAGGTAGAATTGGTTGTGTTGGAAGGAAGTGAGTTCCCAGGACTCGCATGACAGAATGACTATTTAATAAATTGGCAATAACTTGTAATGGTTGGGACAGCTGGCTAGAATGCTGAGCCCGAAGTCTTGAGTTCAAATGTTGTTTTACTAAGTTGCACTGAGACCCTGGGCCAGTCACTGAACATTAGTCATTTTAGTTTTATCATCTGAAAAAAGAGGAAGTAGCAAACCATTTCATTATGTTTGCCAAGAAAACCCCAAATGGAGTCGTTAAGAATGAAATGAGGCTGAAACACCAACCACCACCACCACCAACTATCACCAATAACAACCACCACCCACCACCACCAATCACCAACTACTACCACCCACCACCAACAACCAACAACACTTTAATGACAACTTGGGCATCTTTGGAGGTCTTCAAACAGAGGATGGATGACCACTTGTGATCATGTTTCTACAGGCACAGATTTAGGTTTAGTTGGGACCATTGAGTCTATTTCCATCATTTTACAGTTAAGGAAACTGAGGCCAAGAGAGGGAACTGACTTGTCTGGGGTCAGGCCAGGCATAAGTAGCAGAGCCAAAATTCAAAACTAAGTCCTTTACCTTCCAATCTTATTCCCTTTCTAGAGTTCTATGTCAGAGTAAGGATTCATTTTCAGGTACAGACGGAAATAGAGGGCCATTCAAGTCCCTTCCAACCCCGCCATTTTTAGATGCTGTGATTCTGTGAGACAGAAACTGGTTCTGTCCCCATTGGAGTTGCCCATCCCTTCTGACCCTGATGCCTCCAGACTTCCTCCACTGCCATCTATTTCCTTTCTGCCCATTCTCTGTCCCTGATCAAAGTGGAAACTCCTGGAGCTTTGAAAATGGTGGCTTTGCCATTTGGATACTTGTGCCTCCAAATAATGGGGGAGCAATTGGGGAGGGGAGGCTATATCTCTTTTCCCTTATAGTCTTGCATTTTTTGTTTTTATGTCTTTTCCTTCCATTTGAAACAATCTAATCATCCTTGTCTCTCCCACTGTATGAGTACAGGAAGGCAGCCATCATATTTCTTCTGATGCCTTCCCTTTTCTGAAATAAATATGCCCAATTCCTTTCACAAGGTCACCATCCTCAGTTGTCTTCCTCTGGACACTCACTTCCCATCATTTCCATTCCTTAACTCTAACACTCAGCTCTTTATTCATTGCCTTCTTGATCCTGGAGATCCCCAAGATACAGCAGTACGTGCTGAGTTTTAATTCTGGCTTAAAATAGTTATGATTCTATTTAAATGAAACAATTAGATATTGTGTATGTTATAAAGAAAACGGCATGGGGGCAGCTGGGTAGCTCAGTAGATTGAGAGTCAGGACCTGGATTCAAATGTGACCTCAGCCACTTCCCAGCTGTGTGACCCTGAGCAAGTCACCTAACCCCCATTGCCCAACGCTTACTGCTCTTCTGCCTTGGAACCAATACACAGTATTGATTCCAAGATGGAAGGTAAGGGTTTTTAAAAAAAAAAGGCATATAGAAATAGCAGTTTGTAACATTTGAGCTAGAAGCTTACGATTGTGGGTGCTGAGATTTCAACTCTGTTTAAAATTTCAGAATAATTTGGGGAATATAAAGGTGAAAGTGTAGATATAATAAAAATAAAAATAAATGTATTTTTGGAGCAGTCCTAGAGTTTCATCAGTGAGGGAAGTTCCCAGTGGGGAAACTCCTTCTACTAAAGCAGATAGGCTCCTGGTGTGCCTATCCTAGTCCTAGAGAATTGTCAAGGGACTCTGAAAGTTTTTAAGTGACTTGCCCAAGGTAACACTGTCAGTGTGGATCCTAGGAGAGACTTGAACTTGGGCTTTCCTGGTTTGAAGTCAGCCCTCTAACATATTAAAGTTCTCTAATATTTGCAAAGTAGATTCCTGGTCATTCTCGAGTCTGAGCCTGATAGCCACCTCATGGGATAAACATTTCAGGAATTATTTATTCCCATTTTACAGATGAGGAGACTGAAGCTCAGTAAGATAAGCTACTTCACCCAGGGTTTTGTTATGGTGCTACCTCCACCGTGTGAGGAATCATGGAGGGACTCCTGCAGGTCAAACCCAAAACTTCTTCTGAAAAACAGTCCAGCCTCTGGTTATACACATCCATCACCAAGTGGCCACATATTTAATAAGTGCCTCCTTTGTTCTGTCAAGTCCTGGGCATACAGGAACCAAAAGCCCTTGGCTTTAGGTACCGACATTTTATGCTTATGAGAGTGTTTCGTTAATGTGTGCACCATTTTCTCACTTGGGTAGCCTAATTATTCTTTAATGACTTTGCAGTCAGATTCCAGAGTCTAAGTATTTGGGAAATCAAACAGTCTCCAATCTTTATATCTTTTTTTTTTTTTAATTTTAAGAGCAGTTCCTTCATTTTGAGGGACCTATTTTGTGTTCAGAATAAAATCATGATCTTTATTTTAATTTTAACCCTCACCTTCTGTCTTAGAATCAATAGAGTATATGGGTTCCAAGGCAGAAGAGAGGTAAGAGGCAATGGGGGTTAAGGGATTTGCCCAGGGTCACACAGCTAGGAAGTGTCTGAATTCAGATTTGAACTCAGGACCTCTTATGTCTAGACCTGATCTTGTAATCATCCACCTCTCTGTTTCTCTGAAATTGTCTTTTGAAGCCTGAATTAATGCAAAAAGTCCTCCAGAATGTCACTAATTTCTGAGATCCTATTTTCAGCCCCCCCCCCCCCCCAAATAACTAGCACTAGGTTTTTTCCACCAGCCATAGAAAGCTCTGGCCACTTACTTGGCAGGTTATATCCACAGGGCTGCCTTAGTGGTCTCCCGTTCATCTCCAGTGTTTGCTTGCCATCTGTCAATGGGACATGAAAGATGCTGTCTCGCCTGCCATCTTGAAACAGAGAGTTGAGCTTCCAAGCATGCCCTGCCATTTATTATTTTCACCCACCGAAGGACATGCAAAAGTCAGAGAAAGCAGGAGAGGCCAGCCCTCCCTGAATCGGTGTCTCCAATGCCTCTTGCCTCTTGCTGCTTTATGTTGGGTTTTATGGATGGGACATAATGTGCATAACTTCCCACCTCAGCACCGCTTGAACACCCTGCAGAGGCCCTGGGACTCTGGGTGCTGTCACTCTGGTGGCTCACCATAGACAGGCTGACTTGGGGTTATGTTTACCCAGAAACTTGGCGTGGTCCCTGCTCTTCTCCCTCAGGCTGTTCAGCTCTCTTATCAGATTTAGGGAGCATCAACTTATTACCCTGACACTTGTCTGGGCTTTTATTAATATCTGCCTGACAGAAGCGGGGTGGCCTCAATGAGGAACAGATGTGAGGATCCAATTATGATTAGAAAACATGGAAGTTTGGCTAGTTAAGGACGCTGAATCCCCGAACCATAAATTCTTTCCCTAGTGCCAATGTAGCATCTGCAAAACCAGGATTGCTGTTACTAGAGGGGGGAAAAAGCCATAAATGAAGGAAATTATGAGTTGATGATGTCTTGTTTGGTCTTGTTCTCCTTGGACTGGAAAATCATCCAAATACCCAGCCTTGGATCCTTTAGAGCTCAGGGAAGAAGACACAGGGGAAGTATTGTCATACAATGGACCACCCTTGGGGATGGATGTGGCCCAAATTCCAAACATGAATGTGGTGGAAAGATGACTTTCTTTCCTGATAAGAGAAATCAGGACCTTAAGTGTAGAGAAGGGAAACCATGAGATGCTAAATGAGGAAAGCATCCCTGCATGTTTCCCAAGGGCAGGATTAGAACACAGTTCTGAAGCCTTAAGCTTGTTGTTGTTTTTTTTTAAATTTAACATTATAATATGATTACCTGATGTGGTAATACCAAGAGCATGGGGCTTAGGACAGGGCGAGGGGATTGTCTTGCACTTTTATTTAGGATGAACAGTTTGCTTAGTCTTCTAAATATATTCCAGGTTATTTGCTCCCTGGGGGCCTTAGTTTCTCTATCTGTAAAATGCCACTGTTGAACTAAGTGATTTCTAAGCTTCCTTTTAGTTCTTATTTCCATGCTATTTCATCTTTCTTTTAGAGTGAGTGAAGTTACAAGCATTCATTATTTATTAAACATCTACTATTTGCCAGGCGTTGTATTCAACCCTGACGGGTAAGGTAGTAGAATTTTTATTCAACTGATGTACCCTGTCACTCATTCTTTTATCTATTTATTTTTATCCCTTCTGTCTTAGAATCAATACTGCCCATTGGTTCCAAGGCAGATGAGTGGTAAGGGGTAGGCAGTAGAGATGAAGTGACTTGTCCAGGGTCATATTCTGTCTTAGAATCAATACTGCCCATTGGTTCCAAGGCAGATGAGTGGTAAGGGTAGGCAGTAGAGATGAAGTGACTTGTCCAGGGTCATATTCTGTCTTAGAATCAATACTGCCCATTGGTTCCAAGGCAGATGAGTGGTAAGGGTAGGCAGTAGAGATGAAGTGACTTGTCCAGGGTCATATTCTGTCTTAGAATCAATACTGCCCATTGGTTCCAAGGCAGATGAGTGGTAAGGGGTAGGCAGTAGAGATGAAGTGACTTGTCCAGGGTCCTATTCTGTCTTAGAATCAATACTGCCCATTGGTTCCAAGGCAGATGAGTGGTAAGGGGTAGGCAGTAGAGATGAAGTGACTTGTCCAGGGTCCTATTCTGTCTTAGAATCAATACTGCCCATTGGTTCCAAGGCAGATGAGTGGTAAGGGGTAGGCAGTAGAGATGAAATGACTTGTCCAGGGTCATATTCTGTCTTAGAATCAATACTGCCCATTGGTTCCAAGGCAGATGAGTGGTAAGGGGTAGGCAATAGAGATGAAGTGACTTGTCCAGGGTCATATTCTGTCTTAGAATCAATACTGCCCATTGGTTCCAAGGCAGATGAGTGGTAAGGGGTAGGCAATAGAGATGAAGTGACTTGTCCAGCCAGGGTCATATACTGCTAGGATGCTTCCAATCCAGATTTGAATCCAAGACCTCTCCATCTCGAGGCTGACTCTCAAATCACTGAGCCACCTAGCTTTCTACAAAGAGTCCTGATCCAGAGTCATGGGATCTAGATTTGAATCTCTATTTGGCTATGATCCAGAACATGACATTTTAGCCTCTCAGTTCTTAAGTTTAAATAAGTGGATCGAACTGGATGATCTCAAAGTCCCTTCTAACTCCAAATCTATGATTTTCTGATGCTCTGAATTTGGTAAGGAAAATCCCAAGGGGAAAGAGACTAGTTTAGGAATATTATCCTCAGCTCTTAACATAGCTCGGAAACCTATTAAAAAACCCCCCCAAAACCATGAGATGAGAATTCTTCAACTCCAGGTATTGATTTTCATTTTTTTCCCCACCAGGTTTTGTACAAAGAAATTAAGTGTTAATTTTCAAATATAGTGCACACAATGGATAGATTGTTGGATCTACAATCAGCTAGACTTGAGTTCACATCCTATTTCAGACACTTTGTGCTGAGTAACCCTGGGAAAGTCATTTAATCTTTCTAGTTCTCTACTCTCAGTTTCCTCATCTGTGAAATGGGATAATAATAGCACTTATTCACAGTTTTGTGAGGATTAAGAGAGAAAATATACAAAATACTTTGCAAATCTTAAAGCACAGTATAAATACTAGCTATTATTCTGCTAAATCCTATTTTATTACACTATAAAACAGGTTATAAATATTATTGTCATATTCTTTGTGTTATAAAAATGTGATTATATTGTTACAAATATAATTATGATTGTAAGTGTAGTGCTAATAGGTTTAGTTTGGCTGAGAATAGATAAGTTTAACTATCTAACTCATTATTATTATTTGTAACTTCCTGTAAGTTCTGCAATTAATAGTATGAAATGGAGGCGTCCTTTCAAGTATGTTCATTCAGACTCTTATCATTGCCATCCATACCTTTTGGTTATTAGTAAACCTCTATGTTAGTAAGCAAGTTGCTCTCTCATAGTCTCAAAGCCTAGATTTGGCCCCATCTCTGCCAATTATAAGCCATGTGACTTGGAGCAAGTAATTTACCGTTTACTACCTCAGTTTTCTTACCAGGAAAATGAGAGGTTCAGACTTGGTCAGGGATTTTTGAACATATTATGGCAATCCAGACATCCAGAGGCTATCATTTAAGTGACTTATTCAAGATGGTAAATATCTGAGGTGGAATTTGAATCCCGAACCTTGGACGGTAGAGTCAGTGTTTTTTCTCTTGTAATTGACCCTATAATCTAGAGCTGGAAACCCTTATTTTACAGATAAGGAAGTTGAGGCTCATCTATGAAGCACCTCAGCATGTGACGTAGGGAAAATTCGGTATCCTGGAATGTCACTGTTCCCTAGACATTGACATCCTTGGCAGTGACAGACTGACCGTTTAAATTCCCCATGTCTTATTTCATCCTTTCCTGAAGAGGAAACGATATCACTAATAACCCAAAAGGAGAACTTAATCCCCATCTCAAATCCTTGGATAAATGGCCGTGGGTATATGTCAGACATTAAAGGATACATCAGCATTACATTTTTATCACTGGGGAATAAAACCCAG
Source organism: Monodelphis domestica (assembly GCF_027887165.1). NCBI lineage: Eukaryota > Metazoa > Chordata > Mammalia > Didelphimorphia > Didelphidae > Monodelphis > Monodelphis domestica. The sequence goes on along the minus strand of NC_077233.1, from coordinate 28,078,787 downwards.
GAAAACCTCCATAAAAATGTGAATATTTAAAACAACAGGTAAAAATAAAGTGTTTTTTTTTTAAAGATTTCATTTGAGACCTGAAACTTTTTTTTTAATATGGGCCATTTGTTATCTTTATCACCAAAAGAGAGAGCATGTCAAATAGTCACCAAGCGAGCATTTAAAAGCATCTTAGAAATCAGGGTGCTTGGTGCTGAGTGAGGAATTGGGGGCATGGAGGACAAGGGGAAAACATTTGTCATCTTCGAAGAGAGAAACAGCTCAGGACAGGAGAGGTGAAGGAGATATTAACATCAGGTTTATGGATTAGAAGAGAAGAGACTCGGCCAAAGTCACCTAGATTGTCCGTGGCCATTGTGCCATTCTCTCTGCTCTTTCTCCCTCCAACAACCCTCTCAGCAGTTGGAACCGAACCTCCCATAGGTGTCCTTTGCCCTCAGATTTTCCTCTTTGCCAAATCCTTTTCATTTTACTTCCTGCTTCTGTGGTACAATCATCTGGCCCTTGAAGAGCTCGGTTCCCATGCCTGATACAAATAAGAACTGATTTTATTTCCTGACCAGCCATATTCCTTTAGTCAGAAAATGAGAGGCAAGACAATGCTTATTCCTTTCCTCGCCTCTGATGCAGAATGGGGGCTTCCTCTACAATCAGCAGCCATTCCTAGACTCTGTCATTTCTATTGATCCCCAAGGAGGAGGGGAAGTTCAGACAAATTCTCAGTTGAACCTTGTACCATGGACAGATACTTTTTGGTCTGTTCATTGTAGAAATCAGTAGCAGAGGTCAGCAGGGTGGCTCTGTGGATTGAGAGTCAGAGTCAGAGGTCCTGGGTTCAAATTTTACCTCAGACACTTCCCAGCTCTGTGACCCTGGGCAAGTCACTTAACCCCCATTGCCTAGCCCTTACCACTCTTCTTCCTTAGAACCAATACCCAGTATTAATTCTGAGAGGGAAGCTAATTTAAAAAAAATCAACAGCAATTATTAGGTGGGGACCAAATTTTCCTGTTGGCACATTGGCAGAAAAGCTTGACCTGAAGACAGCTGACTAAACTTGTTATGTATTCCTTCAGGCTGTGGCCAGAAGAAAAAGGTTTCTGTATGACCTCTTTCTGTTAAGTCCTGATAATTCAATAAGTTCAAAGACTGATAGATCCTATTGCCGATGGGCCCACAGTGACCCCTGATCTTTCAGCTCTGTTTTTGTCCCTCTTTGGCCTTGATGCCAAGTGGCCCTGTTGACCCTCATTCCTTTCTAGAGGGGTTTAACCAGTCTTAGCTGCCAGGGGTGTTCAGGTCCTGAAAATTCCATGCAGCAGTGGTTGGGCTTACCATCATTTATTTTTGCTCATCTTATTGGAGGATAATTACTATGATTCCAAGTATTCCTCAGAGATAACATTCACCTTAAATCAGTTTATCTGCTGATATGGATTCAGGGGCTGCTGGGAAGATTATATCATTTAATTAAAGCAGGAACAAACTAAGTGCTTAATGTAATCTGTGGGGGGCAAGCTAGGGTGGAGGAACAGAAGGGATTCATTCTGCCTGAGTGCTTAGTGGAAGGGGAGGTGGGGTATCTACATTGGTACAGTGGGTGCCAGCATTGTAAATATAAATCCTTAAGTCTGCCAAATAATGGGCTATAAATGCTCCGTGTCAAATAAGAATGTGCTCATTTACATTTAAATAGTTTAGATTTCTTGGGGAAATGTGTCCTGCGTGCTGCAAAGACTTCTAATATTAATGCAAATATTATTTGGAAACAAAAGTAAATACTACAGTCAGTTATTAATTTTTTGTACCAAGTCATCCCTTTCCAAATATTGACTCGTTACAAATGACCTTTAGCGTGTTTACATGTTCACTTTGTAAAATATGAAGCTGAGGAACCTGGGAGGATTCGTTTCGTTGCTGTGGAATATGTGCCGGGCTTGGGATGAAGCGGGATGGTTTCCACACGCTCCATCTCTATGTCCTGATCGATTGGTTTCCTTGTCTAACCTTGCGCTGGACGCATTGGAGCTGCTTCTAAATGATCGAAAGGTCTTCAGTAATTAATTATTCTTTCTGTCAGCTTTGTATTAAAAGGTGATTCTGAACTGTTTTCTCTCTAGCTGGACAGAACTTCTACCTATCCTGACATCATTATTTTCCTAATTTTATACCTCATATCATCAGTCCCTGACTCAATGGCACTATTTTTTTTTAACCTTTACCTCCTGTTTTAGAATCTATAATAAACATTGATTCCAAGGCAGAAGAGTGGTAAGGGCTAGGCAATGGGGGTTAAGTGACTTGACCAGGGTCACACAGCTAAGATGCATCTGAGGCCACATTTGATCCCAGGACCTCCTGACCCTAGGCTTGGCTCTTTATCCATATCCGTGCCCATCAGTGTCCCTTTTTATTGTATTGTGGCAACCAATAATGTACCTACCCATTCTAGGTTTCAAAAGATCTCACCTTTAGAATTGGAATGGATCTCTAAGGTTGTCTGCTCTAATCCCCTCAATCTGAAGGTGAGGACACAGCGTTAGAGAGGGCAGGTGGTTTGACCCATGGTCACCTAACTGAATTTTGAGATTTGAACTCAGCCCTTTCTGGCTCCAACTCCTACACTCCACCAAATATATTATAGCCTCTCAATTAAAATTCAGTTCCCATCTTAAGGAGTATATGTTCTACCAGAGTGATCCAACAGAGCCTCAGATATGTAACGCAACATATATACAAAGTATTTCTGTACTAATACAAAGTAATTAAAAAAGTGGGATCACGAGAATTTTTCCAGGGGGGTGAAAAGGAGAGGCAGGAAATCAGGAAGGTTCCTCCATGGGGGGACATAACTCACCTTTGAGCTGGAGGGAGAAGGAAGGTGTTTGGAAGATTTCTAACCCCGGCAAGTCTATATTCTATCCTATTATCACAGAGGTTCCTACAATATTTCCCCACAGTTGGGAAGCAATGAGGCATTTTGTGCAGTCTCCCACCTGCCTGCCAATGAGGCACGGAGAGCCTACTTGTCAGTCAACCTTTAGTGCCATCCGCTCAGCCAGAAAGGGTGCTCTCTCAAGACATGAGATTTGAATAGGATGAATATCTGCAGAGGCCTAGAGAGCCCACCCTCACCCAGACCATGGCAAATAAGCTGGGAGTCCTCCCAAAGGAGTTGTAGCAGTGCAGTGGAAACCTCCTTAAGCCTGGAGCTATTAAAAAAAAGATTTTTCTCCCCCCCCCTTTTTTTTTTGCCAAAAGTACCAAAGGGTGTAAAAAGTGTTATAATTTCAGATCATATATAATATTTTTTGTTATTATAATTTTATATTCACATCTATAGAAAATATATAAATATATTGATAGAAAATACATAAATAAAAACAAAAATATAAATATATATTTACGATATATAATATATAAAAATAAATATAAATGAATAAAAAATAAAAAATGAATTTACAATTCATATTTATGATTGTAATGACAATCTTGGAGGGGGGAAAATTTGATGAATAAATGATAACTAATAGATCATGTAGTTATCTTCTTTGCCTACCCTCCTCCCTTTTATACCTCCCTTCCCCCCCCCTCTTCTTAAGCCTCTCTCTTCTTCTCTCCCCACTCAGGGTGAGCTATGATGTTTCAAAGGAAATACTCTTTTCTCTTCTTTATCTCAAGTAGAGGTTTATTGGGGAAAACAGGAAAAGATGGAGGATGGAGGTAAGAGGGGTGGAGGTTTCCCTATTATCTATAGTGAGCCTTAGGTTGGAGGATATTGAAAGAAATGGCAATTCAGTCACTACCATGAAACAGAGCAAGTCAGAGAATATATGGACTGATATATGGACTATTGTCCTTCTTCTTCTGCCTTCAAATCAGCCAGGCCACCCCCAGCTTGATTATCCCAAGTCCCAGAGATAAACCCAGCTTCTTCTTTCAAAGTCACCACCATCAGCCAAGAAGCTCAGAAATCAGTCAGCCATTGGCTCTTGCCTTCCACTGTTTCCTGGTCAAATTCCAAATGGAATCTTCCTTTGATTGACAGCTGATCAATCTCCAGCTTCTTGTTTTGCTGCATGTCTTGTAATTTCTCTCTTCTCTGCATAATGTAAATATAACATTGGGAGAAGAACCTTCCGAAAGGTCCTATATATGCTTCTTTCCAGTAGAGATTATTTTATTCACTGTATTTGTATTCCCAGTCCCTAACACAAAACTTGCCTTATGGGGTCTGCTTGATAAGTCCTTGTTCTGGGTTAGGTGGCTCAGTGGATTGTGAGTTAGACTCAGAAACAGGAGGTCCTGGGTTCCAATCAGACCTCAGACACTTCCTAGCTGTGGGACTCTGTGCAAGTCACTTAACCCCCATTGCTTAGTCCTTACCTCTCTTATGCCTTATAGCCAATACACAGTATGGATTCTAAGAGAAGTGAGGATTAAAACAAAAGTCCTGTTCTTTTGTATTGAATTGGGAGGAGAACAGTGTTTTTTAGCATGTGGAAACAGCCTTGCAAAGTAATTGAAGGAGAAAAGGGAGGAGTGTACACAGAGGAGAAGGTGCTTTCAAGGGGTAAAAGTTGTTCAGTTCCATGGTAAATATTTTGGCAAAGTGATTTATGTATATTAGGCTAGGATTAAGGCTGAATGCTCAGCCACTCCTTCTTCTATCCCATAATTAAATATTTGTCTGCTGGGACCCAACTTGCAAAGAAAGGCACTTGACACATAGAAGGCTGAATTTTCAAAAGTCACTTTAGAAATTTACATGATGAGCTATCAAATGCATCTTTAGCGAAGGCAACAGCCCCAGTGAAAGGAAAATTGGCGCCTTATTGAAAGAAGAAATACTGCAGAATTTTGCCTTCCTATTTGTTAGGTTCAAGAATATGGGTTTCTGCATACTGCTCCCAACCATCTGGAGCTGTGGCCTCCTCTGTCTGACTTTCTCACTGACTCCAATGTTGGTAGAATTCTTTTTTTTTTTTTAATTTTTATTTGGTCATTTCCAAACATTATTCATTGGAAACAAAGATCATTTTCTTTTCTTCCCTCCCCCCCTCCCTCCACCTCTCCCACAGCCCACACGCAATTCCACTGGGTATCACATGTGTTCTTGATTCAAACCCATTTCCATGTTGTTGGTATTTGCATTAGAGTGTTCATTTAGAGTCTCTCCTCAGTCATATCCCCTCCACCCCTGTAGTCAAACAGTTGCTTTTCGTCGGTCTTTTTACTCCCCCGTTTGGTAGAATTCTAATCAGAGCTATATATCCACCCTGTTAATGCACTGACAATGCACTGTAGGGTGAGTGATCATTTACATTTATTTAGGAAATGCTTTTGAGTTTGGCCTTTTATCTACTATGTCCATTGGTTCAAGAACTTTATTTTTGGTACCTCTGGCACATTTCTTTTGGGCATTTGACTCCACAGCAATCTACCTTCTGGTAGATCTTCTTTAGCAACAACAATAACCACAACAAGCCCTTCAGACCAAGAGGAATTAAGTACTTTGCCTTCCATTGAGAGGTCTGCCATTTTGTATCTGGTTGCCTGTCAGGCCCTGGTGAAGGAGATATATGATGGTGCACTGGAAATAGCCCTAAGCTTGAAGCTTGAATTTTGGCTCTGCCACATCATAGCTCATTGGCTTTGGGAAGAGCCACTCCGTTTCCTCAGATTCTTCATCTATAAAATGAAATTTTCCTGGACTAAAGGATGGGGTGGTTATCATCCAGTTCTAGAGTGTCAGTGAACCTATGATTTTGAAAGAGAAGGAATTTTCAACCTAGATGGATCAATTGGTTAATTTCAAATAGTTTGGAAGTGGAGCCATTGAGTCAGGCAGCAGGCCTGATATAGTGGTTATTGGGGTGGCAGTGCCTAGGTGAGAAGCCTGGCTCTGCTATTATTTGCTGGCTGTCTCTGTTACCTTGGTGAAGTCTCATATCTCTCTTTCCTCATTATCCTCATCTGTAAAATGTGGGTGTTGGATGGGATAAATCTTATCCTAGTTCTTAACCAGAATTCCATGAATTTATTTTTTTAATAGTTTGATGAATTAAAAAAAATCATTTAATTCTTTGTGACCCTGTTTGGGGTTTTCTTGGCAGAGATACTGGAATGGTTTGCCATTTTCTTCTCTTGCTCATTTTACAGATGGGGAAACTGATTTTAAAAAGTATTAGGTGACTTGCCCAGGGTCACACAGGCCAATTTTGAACTCAGAAAGATGAATCTTCTGAATCTAGACCCAAGGCCCTATTCGCTGGGCTGCTGCTTCACTCTATTATTGTTTCCTTTTTAATCCTACCTATTTTATTTTATACTCTGAAAGCATCATTCTGGGGAGTCTGTAGACTTCCTTCTATTGTCTATAGGATTCCTGTTAAAAAAATGATCAGAACTGCTGGCCTAGCAAGGCTTTGAGGCCACTTCTGACTCCACATGCATCTATTCAGGGTCTGCCACATGCCCAGCACTGCCCTGGTCTAAAGATATGATGCTCTCACGCTGTCACTCACCTTACAGGTGGGGTGTGAGGAACAAACAGCATCATATCTGCACGCATTCAAGGGATGGATAGAAATGCCGGTAAAGGAAAGGAATGGCTTTGGAGCCAGGAAGACACGAGATGAACTGGGTGACTGTAGGCAGGTACTTTAATGCCTCAAGCCCGCCACCTCTGTAGGTCCTAGAAATTGCAAATCATAATGATGATGATGATGATGATGATGATGATGATGATGATGATGATGATGATGATGGAGGATAACTATTTGTGTAGGACTTTACAACTTACAAAGTGTTTTATAAATACCTTCTTTGACTCACAGCAACCTTGGGATATAATAATAATAATAATGATGATGATAGGATTATTAATAACCATGATATTAGTGATAGCTTACATTTACTTTATATAGTATTTACCATGTGCCAAAGGACTGTACAGAGCACTTCCTGAACAAATCTTGGGGGGGGGGGATTTAAGTGCTATTATTGTACCCATTTTATGGATAAAGAAACTAAGACTGATAGAAGTTAAGCATTTCCTATATAACTGCCCATGGACACAGCTAGTGTGACACAACTTAGGTCTTCCTGACTAGCTCTCTATCCACTGTGACACCTACCTCCAACTAGCATGTCTTATCAATAGAGCAAGTTCTACACTAAATGTTCCCTGTATAGATTTAGTCACCAACGTGGGTATAAATAAAACCAACCAACAAATCAATGCCTATCCTCCTCCTCCACTTCCTCTTTTCCCCCTTTATTTTTTCTACAGTTGAGTCAAGAATGTTTAGATCTCAAAGTCGTTGGTGGAGAGAAAGCCCCTGGGACACTTGCTGCTGACGAGTGTGCCATTGTCTGTGTAGAGGCAAATTTTAATTTGGTTTTATTGGTAGGAAAAAAAAATCTTCTCTGCTGGGTTTTCTCCATATTATCAGATTGTTCAGCCCAACATTACCTTGAATTGTTACCATTCCAGGCTCTTTTGACTGAAAGAAGGCCTTGAAGAAAAATGGAGCAATGGATCCAAATGGTGCCCAGTTGGCAATGGAGATCCACACTGGTTAAGAATGTCTTTCTTAAATACAGAAGAAATCCTCTCCCTGCTGGACAGCAACTTTCCCTTTCTCACTCTTTGAGTCCTTTGAAATAGATCTCTCCTGCACTGGGGGAGAGTTCCAAGGGAAGGGAAGGAGGACCAAAGTCCCCACCAATGAACACTGGGTTAATTAATATATTACATAACTGACTCTAGTTGTACATTTCTCTTTGTGAACCTAAAATGGTTTCCAGAAAGGGGTTCTTGAGGGAATATTTGGAGCTATTTACTTTCCCAGTTGCTAGAGAAAGGCATAAAATTTCTTTCTGGAAAGATAATCAGGTGTTTATTTTTAAAGATAACATTTGCTGATGGTACCGTGGACGATTGGAAAGATCTGAAGGGAAATTAACTTAAATGTTACAGAAATAAGCGCTAGTGAGCTAGACTTCATAGCATCGAAATGAGCCCAGCCAATCCCTCTTACCCACGCCTCTCTTGGTGATGTTATGCAACATGTTCTCCCATCACCCCCTTCACCCTGAATTTCTCTCTGTCTGAGATCCTGTAAACTTTAAGATCCAGAGAATCTTCGAACTGCTGTTGATTAGTCAGGGACTAAGAAATCCTCTATTTCCAGTATAAATGATAGCAACAATCTTGGTATCCATCCCTTTCAGCTCATTCCTTCTCATGCATTTGAAGGTTTAAAGGTATTCTAATGCTTGCCTACCCCTATTTCTGTGTCTTCACTACTTGAATCAGTACTATGCATCTCTTTGTAAAAATTGCTATTTTATTCTCCCTTTAGGGAAAATTGAGGCACGTGGATACCCCCCCCCCCAAAAAAAAAAAAAGGTGAATTCATTAAGGTGTGATGAGGATATCTGGCAAACCAAGAATTGAAGGCCAAAGGGTCAAATGAATCCTTGTCAAGAAATCATGTAATCAGGAGCATTAGAGAAAAGACCAATCACAACTGACTTTTGGGTTTTGACACCTATGGGTTGTGTGATCCTGAATCAGCCACTTAATCTCTTAGTAAATTCCTCAGCATGAATGGAATCAGAGGCTGAGGAAAAAAAAATAAGCAGAACTAAGAATTTTTGTCTCTGGGCCCAATTGGGAATGAGATGATAGTTTACTTGGCACCTGACTACTGGGAAGGGGAGTATATATTATTCTTTTGGAAAACATAATGTTTTTTTTTTCATTTTTTGGTTACACGTAGAAATAATTTTTGACTATTGTTTTTTGACATTTTAGTATTAAGTTTTGTCCCTCCCTCCCTTCTGTCCTCCTCCCCCAGGTGGTAGCAAATCTGATATAGATTGTTTCCATACTTACATGTGATACATAACACGATTTCTCCATTGCTTAAGATCTTAACACTGTTAAGAAGGTTGGTGGTAGAATGTTCTGTGTTCTGAGGATGAAGCTGTTTTATATAGAAGAAGCATTGCTAAGAATGGAGTCATTTGTGCCATCCAAATCATGGTGCTCCAAGAAATCTTCCTGTCACTCTTGCCTACCCTTAGCAGTTGTTTTAACGAGCCTGATTTTTCATTTTGTTTTTGCTATTCCTAGCACTTAGTAGCAACATCTTGCACACAGTAGGCATTTTATAGATGTTGGATTGGAGAGCTGAATATACCTCTAGAATATTATGGGAATGTGATGTGAAATTTACCCTTAACAGTGAGAACAAACTAATGAGTATCAACAGAGGCATCTTTCAGATTTTAGAAAAGCTTCATTCCTTCTTTTTCTTCATCAGTTTATCTTTGACAAAATATTCAGAATCATGACTGCTATTGATAAAGCACTTAAAGATGCACACTAAAAATGACAATGGTTAGATTTGTATCCAGATCTTTCTTGACTCTAAATCTAGCACCTCTTTCCCCTGTCTCTCAAAACAAAACAACTATGTAGTGGGAATAAAATGTTTATTTAAGATCTCATAATGGTGCTATTTTACTAAAGATATTACTTAGAGGTGTCTCTCTTATGCCCTTTGACCTCTAGTTTCTTCTTTCCTAAAATGGAAGATTCTTGTAGTCATTGTTGCCAAATTCTAGTAACAGTTGTATATTGACTTAGAAAACTGCAAATTAACAGTATCTATGTAGCATTGGTATTTTCATTTGTTTTACTCAACATTTCCCAGTTCTGCTTTTTTTTTAACCCATATCTTTTGTCTTCGAATCCATACTAAGTATTCGTTCCAGAGTCAGAGTGGTAAGGACTAGGCAATGGGGCTTAAGTGACTTGACCAGGACCACACAGCTAGGAATTATCTTAAGCCAGATTTGAATCCAACACTTCTCACCCCCAGGATTGACTGTTCATCCATTGAATCACCTAGCTACCCCTTCCAATTGTGTTTGAATCTGGTTCTTCCAGCTAATCATGAGCCTCTGTGTAGATGCCTTCTTAGGTATCTATTATTGCTCTGAATAGTTTACTCTTTCAATGATGATCCACAATTCCCTAGAAAGACAAAGAAAATATATAGCATAAGAAGCCTAGAGTGGGAAAATACATCCCCATTTATTCAGAAGTCAGCATTCTAGAAACTTTTTTTCTGCAGCAATACAGATCATAGGATCAGAGTTTAGTGAGAAGAGCTTTTGGAATGGGAACCATGGGTCCAAATCCTGGCTCTGCCAATTGAGTAGTTCTGTAACCCTGGACAAGTCATTTAATCTTTCTTTACCTCAATTTCTTCATCTATAAAAGGGAGATAATAATGCTTGCATTGCATTGTCTCCCAGGATTGTTTTGAAGAAAGCACTCTAAACATAGGAAGCTGCTGTATCACTGATTATTATTTTAACAATCACTCTAGCAAGGGGGAAAACAAAATTCTTTAAAGATCCGTGATGCTCATCCCTGAGTCCAAAATGTGGATCCTAAAGCCTAGTGCAAGCCAGTTATTCTTGACCCTGTATAAATCTTCAAGGATTTATTCAGAGTTTATCGATTCTTCATTTCCATTTGTTTCTAACTACCTTGACCTCCTGGGTTCCCAGAGCTGAGCTGATTAAAAGCTTCGGGGAGGGCTTTGCTGGGTAGCATCATTGACAGTAGCGGAGACAGTTAAGAGAAAAAAGTATCATAAAGGCTTACTTCAGCAACATCGGTGTTTTAAGTTATCAAGAAAGTGTTCTATTCAGTGTGTTTTATGGAAAGATAAAGTATTATGCCTGTTAGGAAGATTTATGCCCTTCAGTGACTATTTAAAAAATAAATTCAGTACTTGGACTGATTGGGACAAGCTAGAGTTGTTTGGAAATTTCCCTTTTGAGTATCCCTCCTTATCTCCAACAGAAATTATACAGATAAAGATCTGGTTACTACCATATGAAAATAACCACCAGGATGGGATCTCTGTAAGTTAAGTTATTCAGTAAGATTCAGGAAGTGTTGTTGAGCCCCTGCTGTGGTTAAGACTTTTGTGCAAGTAGGTTCTAAGAGAGGGAGAGATGAATAAAAGCTATACTGACTGTGATCAAAAAAGTTGTCAGTTTCAGCCACAATGACCTGAATCTAATTAGGGAAAGATACATCAAAAGATCCAGAGCTGAGAAATGTCAGATTGGTTGGGTCCTTTGAGTTGTCCACAAAATGTGCTGAGGGCTGAATGAAAAGGAAGGGTGTCCCATGATACCAGGCAAGGACTGGAAGAAAAACAAAATATTCACAGGGTGCATCCATATTTCCCTGAAGGTTCTGCAGGCCCCCAAAGTCATACACAATTAGCCCAGGGTCATAATGTTCCTTCCTCTTCTGGATGGGGAATGAATGAAGGTGAATAAAGCAAGGCATGAAACCATTTCTTCCTTATTCTCGTAAATGACACCTCTTCGTCTACCCACGTAGATTTTTTACAATTTATAATGATCCTGGAGATAAAAGTGGTTTTTGCAGTTACCACAATATTTTAGTTGTTCCAAAGCAAATCAAAATAAAACTGACATTTAAAAAAAAATCCATTTTTCTCTTTTATTTATTTTTCAGAAAAATCCTAGAACCAACATTTTCCGTTAAACTTATTTTAAAACTGTCTAATTTAATTTCATTCCTACTCTCTTATTTGTCATTCTTTATCTGTTATCATCAACATCATCATCATTATTATTATTTCTGTGATCTAATCCTCTTTCTCTTATGTATCTCATTTTATGGGGAGGAGAGAGAAGGTTGAGTGAGGTCTATAAATATTTAGAATTTTTGGGTTGGAAGGGACTTCAGAGGTCTTATAGTCCAAACACCTTTTTTAAAGATGAAGAAACTTAGGCAGCTAGATAGATGGCTGAGTCCATAGTATGCTGAACCTGGAATCAGGAAGACCTGAATTCAAATTTAGCCACATATACTCATTAGCAGTGTGACCCTTGGCAAATCACTTAACCTTTGTTCGTCTTAATCCTCTGGAGAAGGAAATGGCAAACTACTTCAGTGTCTTAGCCAAGAAACCTTTATGGATGCTGTGGTCCTTGGGGTTACAAAGACTCAATGGTGACTGAATGCCTGAACAATAAATGTTCCAGATACATAAAGTTCAAAGCTGAATAATCTATGCATCATACATTTTAACTGAGAGGGCCATATGCATATGCAGAATCATGCCAAGGTGATTTCTTTTGGAGTAGAGCAGCCAGAAGGATCAGCAAAGGCCCCCGTGAACATGAAAAGAAAGGTGACATGGCACCCTGAAGGCTAGCGTTGGACCCCAAAGCACCCAGGGTCAAGTTCTGCCTCTTGAGATGTAGTGCATCTCTGACCGAGGACAAGTCAGTACCAGTGTTCTGTCTCCCATAAAACACTTGTGAAGTACCATATAAAGCATCAATGAATGTAGTTCCTATACCTGGAGCTTCCAACAGTGATGAAGTCACAGGTTAGGACAAGAAAGAAAGAACTGAAGTTAGGATGATCTTTTCATATGTGCAGCTATCTTTTATTGCTAAGAAGAATTCTCTTTTAGAGACTAGAGTTGTCCTGAGAAGAATGGGAAAGTGGGTAAGGAATGGGGTATTGAGAGGGGCCTCAGATTCTTTTTTTACTCCACACCCAGCTTGAATTTGTTGTAGGATCAGCCCCTGAGAATATCAGTTGTTGGGAAATTTGCCTTCTTCCGTTATTCTTTGCCTTTCTTATATTTAATATTCTATTTCATTTAAGCCAAGTTACCAGAAATTATAGGAAAAATGTGAATGCATTAATCACAAAGTCACAGTTTGATATATACATTCCTCTTTTTTCCAGTCTTATTGTACTGGATGGAAATGCTTCCCACAAGGATTTGGTGTTTGTTAAGTTCCAAATTTAGAAAAAAGAAAATCATTTTGAAATCCCCCACATTTTTATACAAGTGTTTGCTTACCCTTCTTCGCTATCATTTGCCTTCAAAGATTTAGGGCTGTATGACCTGCTTTAATTGATGGGGGATGTAGACATCCTGTGTCATGTCATATTTCGCATTCTTGCCTTTTATTTCCATGTTGGAAGGCAGTCACTCAAACAACCTTGTTAGGTGCCTGTTGGCACCCAGCAATTATTGGAGTGCCTCCTCTTTTACCTAGCCCTGTCCTAGAATATTAGGTTAATTGAAATCAGGGAAAAAAACAACCCAGTGATTTTCCTCATGCACGGGATAGATGAAGTGCTTGCCTAATGTGTCCTCAACTGGATGTGTTTAGAAGGCTTTGGTCTTTTTGGAAGTTCTGCTTTTCAGAAACCATTATTGCTCAACATCGAAGCACCCTATTGATTTTGAGGTAGGTGCTGAGCAGAAGAGAACAGGGCTTCTCTTCTAATTAAGGATCATTGGTGACAGCTTGGAAAAATGGATTCTGAAAATAATTAATAGCTAAATTGGTAGCCTGATGATTCCTGCAAATTACCACTTTGGGAAATTCTAGGCGTTATTGTTATATCATGGCAGAGTCATCCAGTCAATTTACCACCTCTGTCCCTGCTAGCCTCTGGCATCCTTCTGGTTGTAATTACTACCTGTGAGTCCTGGTCAGCCCATGTACAGCCTCATTTTATTCTTCCTATTGAGAGTAGGAGAGATTACTAGGATCAGACAGAAGCTTTACGACCAGAGCTTCCATTGACATCATCTTATCCTTAATGCTGATATCGCTGACTCTTCCCAGTGGGACCCTGGCCCTGGTGCCCTTAGACTTTCAGAATTGTTGGGGAAGCCAATACCAGTCTGCCATGGCCAACTTCTCTGGATACCATCCCTTGTTTCTCAGACGAACATTATTCCTAGAGCTCTTTATGTTCCTTTGCACCCTGAAAGCTCCCTTACCCAACCTGTCAATGGTGCTGTCAGTTTTGGTCCATCTTGGTCAACCCTGAGCTGTTGCCATCTACATCCATTATATTCATTTGGCCTTGGGTCAATGATGAACCAAATTTTGTTATTAGTCAGAGTAGCCACTCTTATTTAGTTTCGTTAATATTTATAATCTAATGTAAATAGTCATTTTATTTTTATCTTGCTTGCCAGATTAATTGTTTTATGACTTATTTATGAACATAAATCGATCATAGTATTGATCTGCTAAAGATAATTGTCTTGAGTAGTTTGTGATGTGTCATTGGAAATGAAAATGTGAAGTGATATCCTACTTTTATAGCATCAGGATTCAGAATTGGAAAGGCTATTAAAGGTCATCTTGTCTATTCCTCCTTCTTTTACAGATGAGAAAACTGAGTCTGAGAGGAAAGAAGAATCTTTCCCCAAAACATGTATAATTGGACTTTTGTTCCTTTTATGTATATTTTTGTTAAATGGCAAATTCATCCAACTTTAGCTTTCTCATTCCTCTTTTGGTAGTTCATTCACTTTGAAATCAGGATTTGGGTTTGAGTCCTGCCTCTTTCATTACCCATGTAATGTTGGACAGGTTACTAATATCCTTTGATCTTAGTTTCTCATCTTTAAACTGGGGGGGGGGGGGGTTGCATAAGTTGGTCTGAAGTCCTTTCAACTCTAAACTTGTGAGCTGAAAATAAGTCCTAAATAACCAAGACAGCCACTGAGAAAAACTGAGTCAGGTTAAGAGTGATATTTAATATATGACACAGTGATAATAATGATCTCTTGTTCTGTTGTTTCTATCATGTCTGACTCTTTTGGACTTCATTTGAGTATTTTGGGAGGGGGGCAGTGGCTTGGCATTTCCTTCTTCATCTCCTTTAACAGGTGAGGAAATCGAGGCCAGCAGGGTTAAGTGACTTGTCCAAGGTTTCAGGGTTGGAAGCTATATTTGAATTTAGGAAGGTGAATCTTCTGGACTCCAGGTCCAGTCTTCTAACCATTGTACCACCTAGTTGCTTAACAACAACAATAAGAATAAGAAGAATAGAGGAGAAATCTGATAAGGTTTCCTTAAGAAGAAGAATAGAGAAGAAATCTGATAAGGTTTCCATATCTTCTTTCTGGTACCATCTCAAATTCCCTGACTTGCTTGTCCTCATCTTGTTTTTATTTGCTTTACTTACAACTCCCATTGTGCCTTGCTCTCAGTTACCTATTCTTTGTTTGCACATCTCCCATTATTCCTTAATCTTAGTAGTTCACTAAAGGCTTTTTGAGTTGGATTGAATTGAATTGAACTGGCCAGTGGAACAATCCCCTAAAGAAGGTGATAAACAGAAATGGGAAGATCAGGTTTGGGTCAGCCATCCTTGTGGTGTTGGGAAGAAGACAAAAAGTAGTGGATGTAAAAATAATTAGGAATTTTATATCCCACTATCTGTCTGGGAACATAAGGGCCAAATGATGATTATAATAATAATAGCTAATAGTTAATCATATTTTGCCCTCATTATCTGTTTTGATTCTCAGAATAATCCTATGAGGTAAGTCCTCCATCTGATTTTATATTTTTATTTAATATTACAAATGAGGAAACTGTGGCTCACAAGCTAAGTGACTTGTCCATAGTAGTGTAGCTAGTAAGTGTGGAGGCAGAATTAAATGTGATTATTGTGCCTCCAAATTCTCTCTCTCTCTCTCTCTCTCTCTCTCTCTCTCTCTCTCTCTCTCTCTCTCTCTCTCTCTCTCTCTCTCTCTCTCTCTCCCTCCCTCCCTCCCTCCCTCCCTCCCTCCCTCCTCTCTCTCTCTCTCTCTCTCTCTCTCTCTCTCTCTCTCTCTCTCTCTCTCTCTCTCTCTCTCTCTCTCTCTCTCTCTCTCTCCCTCCCTCCCTCCCTCCCTCCCTCCCTCCCTCCCCCTCTCCCTCTGCTAAGTCAGTAGTAATGGGTGGCAGTCCACTTGGATTCCCCACGTCCATGATTTTTTTTTTTTGCTCTTTTGAATCACCTTGCATTTTGATTCTCCTGTTAGACTCTTGAAGAAAAAGGATTCTTTTCTGTTTTCACTGAATCTTTCCTGCCTAGCACAATATATAGCACATAGTAGGTGTTAATAAGTGTTAACTGACAATCATTTTTCGGAGATCTTGGTGTTTCCTTGTTCTCAGCCATATAATATGATCAGTAGGACACGGGATCTAAAGAAATGGTTCTAAAAGAGGAAGGAACTTGGGATGCCGAGTGCAAGGGCAGCCCCATCTCTTCCTATTCAATTCTGTGTTCATGGCATTGTCTGTCCAGCGTGAATGTCCAATGTCAAGGTCTTCATTTCTTGGACAGCTATTTAATGTTCCACAGAAAACCACATTTCCAGGAATTCCCTCCTGTCAGGTAGAGAATTCCTCTGCCCTTAGCTAACATAAGCCGTGCCAGTTTTGGAGTGGATCCACTGGTCTCCTGAGAATGCAGTAACTTGGGATTCTGCTTTTCTAGTGATTTAAGCCAAGGATGAGCACGGAGATCAGACTCTGTAGCTCTAGTGCTTCTTCCAGCTCACACCCTGAGAATTCTACTGTTACCCTTGGGGTCAGACCTGGAAGCCTGCTATTGTAGAGATGGTGTGGGCAGAGCTCCTGGTAATCGACTTTGGCACTTCATAGAAACAAACCTCAATTTCCCAAATTGATTTCAGTTAGAAGAACCCACTGTACCAATCTCAGTATAATGAAGACCATTTAGAGGGTTCTTCTGTGGTGTACCGTTAATGGTCTTCTTTTTGTTTTTCGTGGATGTTTTTTTTTTTAAACAGTGACTCTTATCTCCCATTGTGCCTTGCTCTCATTTTACTTGGGAGGAATTTACTTATGTCTGGGTGAGGATCTGATCTGAAAAGAGGGAGTCAGGGAGTAAGGTCTGTTTGATGTGGTACCAAAACACCCAGAGGAATATTCTCATTTCTTCCCTCCCTCTCTCCTTCTGTCTCATCACACAGAGGAGTAGAATTAAAAAAAAAAGTGATGAGTTCATTACAGAGGTGGAGAACAGAGTGATATGTGTGGCTGTAGCAGCGTAGACTTTGAGTGGCATTTGTTCTCAGAGACCACCTCGACCAACTTCTTCATTATGAGTGAAGAATCTGAGGCCAGGAGGAATTAATCGATGAGCCCAGGGTCAGACAGGTAGTCAGGGTGAAAAGAGGAATGAATTCAGCTCCTCTAATTCCACATGCATCTCCTTTCCCACTGGTTAGAGATGGGGACTGCATAGCCACCAGCATTTTCAGGATGGAGAAGAGAAAATGAAGAGCTTAGCTTTTTATTGTATTTTTTTTAACCTTACCTTCCATCTTAGAATAAATATCATGTATTGGTTCCAAGGCATGTAAGGGCTAGGCAGTGGGGGTTAAGTGACTTGCCCAAGATTGCACAGCTAGGAAATGTCTTTTACTAGATTTGAACTCAGGACCTTCTATCTGGGCCTTATGTTCAATTCACTGAGCCATCTAGCTGTCCCCAATAGCTTAGCTTTAAAAAAAAAAAATCCCTTTCGCCTTTCTGTATCATTCACATTTCTCTCTGGCTATGGTAACATCATCTTAGGGCTGGTGCTGATGATTCTGTAACCAATGGAAAATGATGATTATCTCAGTCCTATTTTAAGAGATGAATAGAATGTAATTGAATATTGATGGACAAGACCCTTAAACTTAGGTGCCTGACAGACCCTCCTCCCTTCTTTCCCCTCCCCCTTCTCCTATGATTTGTATCTGATGGGCTCTTGAAGAATGATCATTTCATTCAATATGAGTTAAAAGGGCTCAAAGACTCAACATTGTTATTTCCAGTAGCAAAGTCTCAATTTTCCTCTACCCCTTCACAAACTTGCTTCTGGAGCTATATTCTTTTTTTTTTTAAACCCTTACCTTCCATCTTAGAATCAATACTATATATTGTTTCCAAAGCAGAAGCACAGTCAGGGCTAAGCAGTGATGATTAACTGAATTTCCCACAGTCACACCATTAGGAAGTTTCTGTGACCAGATTTGAACTCAGAACTTCCTATCTCTCAGTCTGGCTCTCTATCCACTGAGCCACCCAGCTGCTCTAAAGATTCATTTTGTTGGGATGTGGATATTTCGACTCTTCTGTCAGTCAATGTCTTTAAGGGTCAGTGAGGTAGGTTGGATTGTGATGATAGAACGCTGCCATGTCCCTAAGAAAATATTTCTTGAGATGTAGGTGAATGTATGTATCATTTTGTGCTTATTGCATGGTTGCGCAGTCATTTGTAACATTTTATGACTAGCCTGCAGTTTACTTTCTTTATTTCTCTTTTGAAAGTCGAAGCAGTCTTTAGGCTTAGTTTGGAAATCAGTGACTGAGTTTAGCTCAAAACCAAGATGAGCAGAGCGTTGTGTAATTCAGCTCACTGTCAAAGGTTTCATCCTCATGTGTGCCATTCCAAAAACTTTACCTCTAGTCTTCCATTTTATAAATGTGTTTTCTTATTGATATCTTTCGCTTTTTATGGCACCATAATTTCCCCTGTTGTTGCTCCTTCCTCCTCTCCCAGAGTTTCTCCCCTATCAATGGTCTTGTTTTAAAGGCAAGAAAAAGGGGGAAAATTAGCGTAACTGATCAATACATTAGAGATATGTAAATATGTGCAGTGGTGGGAGATACTTCTCATGACTTCTTTCAAAATATTTTTGTTCTTTCTAATTTTCCAACATTGACTTTTGAAGTTTTTGATTGGTTCTTCTCATTTCTGTTGATCCATTCTATTTTTATAGCTATCGTGTCAATCATTTTATTAGTCATGCTTTCAAATAATTTGAATTGGGCAGTGAGTGGACTAGAAGAGATACGTGTGGCCCCGTACAACCAATCTTGTGCTTGACACAGCAACATCATCAATAGGAATGCTAAACCATCTTCAATTGCCAGGATCAGGGTGTTCTGAACGTTTTAAGAAATGAATCTTTAAAATCCAAAAGCTCTCCGGTAAAAAACTTATTACAAAGAAGGAGCACTTAGAAATGTGAGAAGGTAGCAAGGTCACGTGTTTTTTTGCATGATGATAAAAATAAATGATATTAATCTTTAACAAAAAAAGAAATGAATCTTTATCCCATCAAGGTAGGTCAAATAGCTTAAAGTTTAATGGGTGTTTGTAGAGTTGAGGAATTCTTTTGCATCATTATTAACAAAAAAGAAATGTAAGAAAAAATACTTATTCCTATAACAGTTCTACTTAACCTGACTCTAGACTTTCTTCATTTATAGCTCCTGTGTGCAAACATTGTACCTTTTATTCTATTAGTAGGACAGGAGAGTTAGATGATATCATAGGCTCTTGCATTAATACCTGTCTTGTGGCTTCATCATGCCCGGATTTCATTTAGCTATTACTTTCATTTTTGTAAGATTTTAAAAGTTAGTTCTTTGATACCCAATTGCCTGCTATCTCTGTTGGACTCCAAAGCTCTTCTCCTCATTGTTTTCATCACCATTTTTTCCATTTCCAATGAAACGTGATGCAATTGGTATCAGGGACTCCCAAGCAGGAAAGACTCTATCCATACAGATCAAAGCCCCCTCACAATTTTCTAGACTTATTGAATTCCTCACAGCCCTGATAGTCTGACTTCCCCAGGGTCACCAAGGTAGTTTGTTTCAGATTTGGCTCTTCCCAACGCTGGCTTCTTATTTTCACAACCACCCCCACCTAGCAGTTCTTATCACAACAAAATAATATTCATCCTATCAATATGCAGCCAATATATTGCTGGCTCTTATGTAAATCAAATTCAGTTCAGTTAGGGAGAGTTCATATCCTCGACTCACTCACAGTGGCCCAGCTCATTTATTGACTAGACACTTCGTTGGAAAGCCCTAAATTGTTCCTGGGGATCAATTTTGGAAAGCTATGAGGGAGAGTGTTTGCATTCAAGGACATTGCAGGGTTAAGTAGAAGACCTGCCAAATTCAAAATCCATCCTTTGCAGCTGGCCTGCCAAAGGGATGAGGCCTTGAACCAAGTTTGAGTCTCTGTTTGGGCTTGGCTAATGCCACCTTGTAGTACCACACCGTATATCATTGCTGCATAATTAGCACAGGAATGAAATTAGGAAAACATAAATGGGAAGCCATAACTGATGCTTTCCCCTGCAAATCCCATCCCGGCTGAATGTAATAAATCATTTTGAACTATCGTGGTGTGTGTATTTGCAATTAGCTAAATGCAGTACCGTGCACAGTATATCTAAATTAAATTCGGGTCTGAAAGAAATCACATCTGATATGCAAAATTCAAATAATTTGAGTTCTATTTTTGGCACTGAAAATGTATAATTTTGGATGGTTAAATACAGAGTGTGCTTTAAAATAAATTGGTTTTATTTGATTCTGAGCAGATTTAAGTTCTTGAATGAAGTTCCGGGTGTATTTACTTATCTGAAGGTTTAGAGAGTGGCCAGCTGAGCACACTAAATCAGCATTTTTGCAGGTGTGCTTCTCCCCTCTCCCTCTCCAGTCTCCTGATGGGAATCCTAGCAAGGTGCAGAGTAGTCAAATATAATTATTCATGAAGCATCTACTGTGTGCCAAGCATTGGAAATACAAATAAAGCAAAAGACAATCCCTGCCCTCAAGGAACTCAAAGTCTAATAGGGGAGAGGAAAGGAACAAATATGTAAAAACTGGCTATCAACAGGATTAATTGGAAAAAATGACCCCAGGGAAGGCACTAGAATGAAGAGGGATCCTGTAAAAGATGGAATTTTAGCCTGAACTTGAATGAAGACAGGGGGTGGAGATGAGGAGGGAGAACTTTCCAGGTGGAGGGGACAGCCAATAAAAATACCCTGAGTCTAGAGAGGGATGATTGTTCAAGGGCTGATGTCATTGGATCAAAGAATACATGGGAGGGCCCAATATCTCTGGAGACTAGAAAGGTGGGGGTGGGAGGACAGGTTATGAAGGGCTTAGAACACCATTGGATTTTACATTTGATTATGGAGGTGAAAGGGAACCACCGGAATGGCCAGATCAGAACTTCAGTAAGATTTTTTGTTTGTTTGTAAATCTTTCGCTTCTTTCTTAGAATTAGTTCCAAGGCAAAAGAGTAGTAAGGGCTAGGCAATGGGGGTTAAGTGACTTGCCCAGGATCACACAGCTAGGAAGTATTGGAAATACAAATAAAGCCAAAGTCTAGGGCTAGATTTAAACCCAGGACCTCCTGAATCTAGTTCTGACTCTCTAGCCACTGAGCTTCCTTTTCAGATCACTTTTACGAAGATGAACTGGAGTGGGACTTGTAAGGTGATAAGAGTCCATACTGGGGTTGGGACACTGTCAGAAGAGGGAACAGGACATATCAGAGGTAAAACAAGCAGACTTTGGTAATAGATGGGATGCAGGAAGTAAGAGAGAGTGAGGAATTGAAGATGGTACTTAGGTGGTGAGGCTGAGTGCATCAAAGGATGATGATAACATAAGAAGGGATCTGCAATAAAAGTTCTGAGCATGTTGAATTTAAGAAATGTACAAGACATCCGATTCATGACACCCAATAGATAACTGGAGATGTGAGACTGGAAGTCAGCAGAGGCGTTAGGGTTAGCTGGATTAGTAGAGTTGAGAATCAGGAACACCTCCACTTAATGGTGACCAGGTATGACCCAGTGAAGATCTAGCAAAGGAGAGTGAGATGAAGCTTGCCAAATTGGTAGGTTGAGAATCAGGAGATCAGTATCATGAAAACTAGAGAGAAGAGAGAGTCAAGGAGAAGAGGGTGACCAGCCAGGTAGAAGCTTCAGAGGGCTAGAAAAAATATGAGGATTGGGAAGAAGCTATTAGATTTGGCAATTAAGAGATTATTAGTAACTTGGGAATGAGTAATTTTGGTTGAATAATGAAGGTGAAACTGTTTCCATATCAGCAACTTGCTTGCAGATCTTTGAACACATCCCGATATACTGTCTGGGGATATGGGGTCTAGACTGCACTTTGGCTTTCCTAAAAGTAAAGTCTTGTTCTCTTTAGGTGCCTTTGCACTGGCTGTTCTTCTGCACTCTGCTCCCTTCTAGCTCTTATAATCCCTGGTATTCTTCAGGACTCAGTTCTAATGCTACCTTCTCTCTGAAATCTTCCCTGATCTCCCCAGTTAGCACCTTCTTTCCCAAATCACATCTTCTTTTTGGCATAGACTTAAATACAAACTTGTCGTTCTTGCCTAGATTGTAAATTCTTATGGAACAGGGGAGACAGTTTCCCTTCTGCCTTCCCATTCTTAGCACCCAGCACAGTACTTGGTACAGAGTTGCAAATGAATAAATAGTTGCTGACTGTTTTTGGGCTTTAACAGCCACTGTGTTCCCCATCGTAGGTAGTCCCACTTTTGCTAAGTTGTGGCCCAGAAAAAGAAGGCCAAATACTTAGCTATAGTTGTATTTAGGAAAATTTCCTACTTTCCTTTTAAAAAAATTAGTCACATTATTGCCAGGAATAAAGTAAGCTTCCATTGATTCTAAAAGATGTTTAAATACTGTCTTTTCTCTTTAAAAAGATAATGGTACATCCTGGGGGATATAAAGATTTCTCGAACTCTTCTGTTGGGTGTTAGGAAATGTTGACATACTGCTATTACTAGGTGAGGGAAGCTCTACCAGAGAAATGTAACACGTAAGCTTGAGAAGTCAAAAGACAGTGATGTTTGCTCAATTTGGAATCCCCAACCTCAAAACAAATACTGGGGTTCCTTGCTTTAAGGAAACTTAAGGCACCAGAGGCATAGTATCATGAATCTAGAATAGGATAGTACCTCAGAAACCTTTCCTTTTACAGATGAGGTACTTGAAGCCCAAGTGGTTAATGACTTTTCCAAGGTCATTTAGGCCACATTAAAGGTGATGTGGAAGCCCAGATCCTTTGATTCTAGACCCTAATGTTCATTTTATTACTCTATACTCCCAACTTCCATTGTGAATTAGTAAAAGAAAGTTGGATCAGGAGAGAGGAGAGGCAATTCTTCACTTACCAAACTCACTTCATTCTGTATCACAGCATGGAAGAAACCTTTGATTCTTGAAGATCATGCAGGTTCCGCCATATTGTAGTTGTAGAAAATTGCTTGCGCACCAAAACAAGAGAAATAGTTTCAAAAACCAACATTGAAACAAAGCAAATGCCAAGACTTTAGAGAAGATTTTGTCTGCTAGTTTCAATATCATCACTGTATTATCACAGAACCTCAAAGTTAAAAGGGACCTTAGATGACATCTCATGTCACCCTTCCCTGAATGAGAATCCCTTCCATTACATACCTGACAAATGGCCATCCAGTCTTTGCTGAAGACTTCAATTGAGGGAGACCATACTACCTCCAACAGGCTGCCCATTCTTCTTATCCAAAATTCTGTTAAGAAGATTTGCCTTACATAGACCCTAACCTCTACTCCTCTCTCCTAATTCTGTCCTTTGGATTCAAAGACAAATCTAACTTATTGCATGATTAGGAATGTATAAAATATATAAGGAATATATCCAAAGTAAATTAGATGTTTGGATGTATGGGGGAAAATATGTCATTCAATAAACATTTTAAGCTCTTAGGGCAACTGGGTGGTACCATAACACACAGAGCACTGGGTTCGGAGTTAGGAAGACTCACCTTTGAGAGTTCAAATCCAGTCTCAGATATGTTCTAGCTGTGTGATCATGGGTGTAACAAGGGAATCACTTTAAAAGACTGATATATATTAATTTAAGGTCACCAAGGAATTCAGCTATGAAATTCCTAAATGAAAACCTCAAGTCAGCCGTCAGCCTTTTTTGGAGTTTAATTACAATAGGAGCAAGAAAGGAATTAGAGATAGAGAGAGAGAAAAAAGGGAGAGAAGGGAATAGGGCTTAAATACCCCTTCTGTTTAGGCTGGGCCAAAAGGCCCAAGCCCTTAGATAGCTGGGGCAAAGAAAAGAGATCAGTCCCTATTACTCACGTGTCCAAAATGGAGAAACAGTCTCAGAGGCCCCCACCTTCAGCTTCCTTCAGAGCAAGCCTTCTCAGAGCCACAGGAACCACCCCGACCAAAACTCCTCAACCCCCCTGAGTCTTCAGACCCCCTATCTTTAAGGAAACCCTCCAAGTTGCCTCCCCTCAGTCCTCACATCTACCAATCACTGTTCATCAATTTCCCTGTCAATGGAGGCCCTAGCTTAACCCAGGACCGCCCAGAGGTTTCTGGCTTTTGCACATGTCTGTTGAAGGTCATATTTTCAAATGATTAAATCTTTACTCCTTTGCTACAGCCCTTTCTAAATCCTGTTAACCTGAGTAGGGTAGGTATTGGAATAATTAAATTTTGATCTAGGCTGCAGCCCTTACTCAATCCTATTAGGACTGAATAGGGTGGAGATTTATTCCAAGATCTCCATTGTATCAATTCTAAAATCAATCAAGACTCAAAGAAATTCCTGTTCTATGCCTAAGCATAGGTCAAAGTCCTTTCCATTGTTCAGCAAAGGGTTTCTGTCCTAAAGTAATCTTAGGAAGGGAAGAGAAAGAACCTCCCATGCCAATGGGGTTCCCATTCCAATAGACTATCAGTAAGAAATTTTCCAAGTATGAAACATCCCAATGGTGAAATTTCCAACATCCATAAGTCCAAGGAAATTTGAGGTTTACATGGGCAAGTCACTTAAGCTTGTTTGCCTCAGTTCCTCATTGGAAAAAGGAGTTGGAAAAGGAAAAGTGGTTTACCACTTGTGGTGTCTTTGCCACAAAACCTCACCAATGGTGTCATGATGAGAAGGACATAAATGAAAGACTGAACAGCAAAATGCATTAGGCATTGTAGTATGCATTCAGCATAGAAAGGAAGGCAAAAACGAATCCTTGCCTTGGAGGAGTTATGAGGTCTCATCTAGGAGATTATTCTCGATGAGACTTTAAAAGGAGGTGAGGAACTCCCATAGGCTAACGTGGGAGATAGTGCATTCCAGGCATGTGGTGCCATCTTTGCAAAGCCTGCAAGAGAGGATATGGAATATGTTGTGAAGAACAGCAAACAAGCCATTTTGAGAGAAATGTGTAATTGGATTTCAACAGAAAGATTGGTGTCAGATCTCAAAGCCCCATAAATGCCAAAAGAGGTGTTTGTGGTTCAATGGATGCTAGAAAATGGCTCAACTCTCTTGATTCCTTAGTTAACAGGCATGGTGGGAGAGGTACTACTTTTTCGTTGCTGTTGGAACTTTCCAAAGACACTTAGAACATGAATGAGGGTGCTGTGTCTATGATCTATGGTATATCACTTTGGACAAATCACTTATAGTTGGGGCTCAATTTCTCATCCATGAAGATAAGGAGTCAAACTAGATAGCTTTTAATGCCTCTGCCAGCTCAAAGTAGGGCAGCTAGCTGGATAGAATACTGGGCTTGGAATCAGGACTCATTTTCCTGACTTCAAAAATGTCCTCAGATGCTTACGAGCTATATGACCCTGGGCAAGTCATTTAACCCTGTTTGCCTCAGTTTCTTCATCTGTAAAATGAGCTGGAAAAAGAAATGGAAAACTACTCCAGTATTGTGGCCAAGAAAACCACAAATGAGGTCATAGAGAATCGTATATGACTGAGAACGGCTAACCAATAACAACCAAGTCTAAAGCTATGATTGTCCAGGCCATATGGAGCCATAGGAGCTTCTAAGTGGAAAATCACAGTCAGACTTGTGCATTGATTTAGTAATATCACTTTGGCAGCTATATGGAGGCCAAATTGCAGAGAGGAAGGACTAAAGGTCCAGAGACTACTGGGGAGGCTCTCTCTAGAATACAGGCTTTTGCACTGATAGCTACTCTTGGGAAGTCAAATTGTGCTGAGAGGGACTAAATATTCATTTTACATTTGAGTTCTGTTTTTAAGGAACAAACGAGTAGAATTGGAGCTCGAGTTTCCATCCTTCCAGGAGGCACAGCCATGCCGTCATTGCCATATGTCGTTTTGAGGGTTTTCCCACTTGGCCAGCTCAGGAAGAGAAATGGCTCAAATCTCCATCTGTCTTCATCATCTCCACACATCTCAACCTCACCTGTCACCGATAGAGACTCAGCCTTTGGTTGACCCACAGAATGTTGAGTTTGGGAAATACCTCTGAGTTTATTCAATTCTCCCCTTGGGAACCCAGTGAGGATTCGTTTTGCCTTGGGTTTAGTGGTTTCTAATGTCTTGTCTAGATCGATTTATGGCTTGTATTTCTAATCAACACTGTAGTGGATGGAACTGATCATGTTTCCTTGAACATTTATCCTTCAGAGTCATTTTCAGGTTTCATTTTTTCAGTCATGGGTACAGTGATCCCCATAGAAGTGCAAAGGCTTCTTGCCAGATAGACTTTATTCATGGAGGACTAACTGGGGTGCAAGTAAGGGGGTTAGTGGGCTTTTCCTAAGACTGAAAAATTGGGGGGACCTGGGTTGACAGCACTTGTTCTTCTAACGAAGTTTGGGCTGCTTTGCTGAGATACAGTGGTGGTGCGAATGCCAGGCAGAGCAAGAAGGCTGGCATGAACTTAGAGATGGGGTAGCCCCAGGTCTGGGGACTCATATCTCCTCAGCATCAGGAGCCTATACTTTCAATTGGCATTAGAAAGAATGATTGAGCAATCCTTAAGACCAGATCATATCTAAAGAACATTGCTGATCACTGAGGTTACAGCAGTCCTTGCTTTCCAGTATCTCATGTTCTAATTAGAGAAAACAAGCCATATAGAGGATTTCAACTGCCAATCAGTTGAAAAGGTCTCATGGTCCTTCAGGGGAAGCATCAATGGTAATGCCCATATACCCCACCAAGCCCAGGCTTTGTCGATAAGGATTCATTAAGGGCTCATAATGCTGCTTCTTGGTGAGGCTTCCCTCTCTGGTAGGCTCATGACTAAAGTCCTGGAAAAGACCAAAGGGTTCAATCCTTTGCTTGAATTGAGTCAAAGGGGACAGGAGCTAGTACTTGGTAAGGCCCAATTCAGTATCTCAAGGGACAAATATTTCAGAACCGTGCTTGAAAGACTGAAGGATTGGGAATCAGGAGATGTGAGTTCAAGCATCTTTTGGGACATTAACTCTGGGTTCCAGAAAATGAAGTGGTTGAATAAAGGATTCTCTGAGGTCCACTGTACTCCCACCCTCCAGAAATCAGGTTCCTCGGCTGTCAGGTATGAAGAAACAATGGTCCTGAGAGTCTAGTTAGTTAGAATAATTAGTTAAAATAGGAAAGGATGAATGCTGCTCCCCAGGAGCAGCCTCCTGAAGCGAAGGAGAGAAAGAAAAAGAGGGAGAGGGAAGAAGGAGGGAAGAAAGAGAGAGAGCCTTTATGAGTATTTTTTAAGGTGCTTAACTTGCCATATTTTAGACACTGTGCTAAGTAAATAAGTAAGTAAATAATTAGTAAGCTAAATAGTCCTTGACTTTGAGGAATTTATATTCTTAAAAAAAAAAAGAATTGAAAACAATACCATCTGTCTTGGAATCAATACTACATAGTGATCTCACAGCAGAAGAGCAGTAAGGGCTAGGCAATGGGAGTTGTGACTTGCTCAGTGTCACACAGCTAGGTAGTGTTTGAGGTCAAATTTGAACCCAGGACCTCCCAACTCCAGGCTTGGCTCTTTATCCATTGAGCCACTCAGGTTCTCTCCAAGGAATTTATATTCTAATGGGGGAAAGATAATATATCAAAGGGAGCTGGAAAAGGGAGGAGGGTGGTACCTGTGGGTTGGCATGTAGTGCTGGGGCAATGGATGGGTGGGGCCCTAGAAGGGTAAGGTAGAAGCTGCCTTACACAAGCTGAGGTTCCAAAGGGCATAATCCAAGAAGTAGGTAGAAGTGATGGTCAGAGTAGTGGCTGTATGGTGAAGAGGAGGCCAGACTGTGCCCTTATGTCTCTCTGCAACTCCTCTAAGAGATTAGTGCCTCCTGCTTTCTAGCTAAGCGATCTCTTCATGGTGCTTGCCTCTAGCTTGGTTTAAACCTCAGATCTGGGCATAGGCATGCTTAATTTGGGCTCTGTAGAGTGAATAGAGTTGCCTTAAAACCTAGCAAAACTGGGGCTGCTCAAGCCTTTGCCAAATGTTGGCCACTCACTTTGATTGTCAGAGCTCTAGGCAATTCCCAAAGTTTTAGGGAAGGGGCCAGTTTGAGTTGGTAGATGTTGGTTCATCTGGGGACCTTGGACTATCAGAGAATACGGGGTGCCTACCTATATGGAGCAGGCATTGAAAGGTAAGGTGGCAGTTTTGAAGACTACCATTGCCTGATTCATAATTCTGCCCCAGGATACGGGGTGTGGACATGCCTAAGAACTAGCAATGGCCCTTTGTCCATCCCTTTGTGGTATGTGAAATCCATTCTCTTACATTCTGTATGGAGTCCAGTCTTTTAAGCAGTTGGATAAGAGCATAATGCCAAGAAGTCCTCCGGCATTGGTTCAAATCTCTGCCCTGCCATCCCTTGACTCCTCTGAGCCTCCATTACTTTACATATAAAAACTGGAGCTTGTTCTAGCTCACCTTGAGGGTCCCACCTTTCTTGGGATCTCTAATACGACTGTCATTCTTCCTGACTTACTACTCATGCATTGAATCTCTCCTCTGAAATGGTTGTGCTTGTTTTCTAATTTCTAATAATCTTTCTTTCTCTGTTTCTTATACTTAATTTTCATTTTAATTCTTTCTCAACTACACGTATGCAAAAACATTTACCATTTGTTTTGAAAAATTTTGAGTTTCAAATTTTCTCCCTCCCTTCTTTCCCTCTTCCCATCTGGAGAAGGCAAACAATTTGATATAGATTCTACATATCTAATAATTCGAGTCTAATATTAAATAAATAATATGATATGTAGTATTTTATAGTTATATATTGTATACTAATAATTTTTCAATTTTTCTTTTGCATCTAAATTGCTGAAATGTCCACAAAGGACTTCATCTTCTTTCCCTCTTTTCCTCCCTCCCCCACTTTCCCTTACTCCCCAGTGTTTTTTTCCCAGCTGTTCCTTTCCAAGATGGGAGTATGGTGTGAAACCCTCAACAGTGCTCACATATGCTCTTCTTTTTCTGATTGTGAATAATACAGATTATTATAATGCTACAGGAATCTCTCCTTAATGTTCTGGCCATGGTTCCTTTGGATGATCACCGTAACTCAGGTCTCTTCTGCTAGATCCTGAGATTTTACTTCCTTCCAAATTAAATAATCCACATTTTAAGTATCTTTCCCCCTTGAAGGTCTTCTTTTCTTTTCTTAGCATAAAATCTCCTTTTTGATTCTCTTCCTCTCTCTAATGGATTATGGATGCAACACATGACACATGGTGGTGTTTGTAGCATGAGCCTCAGCTGTGAATTTAATTAATGTCCTTGTGAGGGAAGTATGTGTTTCCTGATGATTTAAATTCTTTTTTAAAAAATCTGGTTTAACTTATTATTTAAAAAAAATTAGTAGTAAGAAACTAAACCCATCCTGAGTAAGTCTGAGCAAGTCACTATGAATGGAAGGTAGGCAGAAAGGCTGTTGACTTGGGATCCTGGCTGTGTGTGAGTCAAGAGTTTTATTAGTATTACTAGTTCCTTACCATCGGGTGTGACCCAAGGGCCAGGCAGGGTGTAACCACCTGGGCCTGTGTCCAGAATTGGCTCCTGGAAATGCCATTTTGGAGAATCACTTAGGGGTAGAATGTGTTCCTTAAACCACAAGGCAGTGACTTTCCCTGCTGATTGGGATTACAATTTCCATATGGAAGTCTGTGACATCATTTGGAAGTCTTTCTTCTGAATCAGTGTCATCAAATTCTGTTTTCTTTTTTACTAATAACATCCTAAAAAGTGATCCATCTTCTTAGGAATGAGAATTGTTGTTAAAACCTTTTCCCCCTTTCATTCCCCTTATAATAATCCCATTGCCAAACTGCGGCAGTAGTGTGATGCAGTTCCTCTGCGGGATGCTTTTTTTGGGTGCTTCTCCATCAATTACATCAATGAGCTAAGTTTGAACCTGAGAATTTTTATAGAAACTCAGAGGAGGAAGAGTCTTCAGAGACCATTCAGTCTAATTAGTAAACTCAGCAAGAATTTTGTCCACACAACACGTCCCCAAATTGGGAATCCAGGCTCTGTGGTGGAGGGGAGCCCAATACCTTCAGTGCCCTTCTTCCCATTCTCCTTTGGGATTGCTTTTATTGGGAAGAAGTTTTTCCTTAGTAAATCAGTCTCTCTACATCGACCATTGCCTGTAGCACTGCTCAGTGAGGGCAAGCAGAATGAAGTCCAATCCCTCTTCTTGGACAGTCCTGTAGATGCTCCAACCTAGCTATTATGTTGCTCCTCAATCCTCTCTTCTCTAGTTCTCTAGTTCTTTTGCCTGACTTGCTGTAGCATTTAATGATAATTTAAGTCTTCAAAGGGTAGAAGAAGAGAAGAGAAGATAGGCTATACTGTACCAAATCACTACTCAGAACAGGAGATCAGTTGCCAAATGGACATTAAGATCATGGGATTTCTGTCACTGGCCATGAAGACATGAGACCCAAATCCTGCTTCTTCTACTTACAACTCAAGTTACCTTTTGGGCCAGACTTTCCTCTTCCCTAAACTTGTTTCCCCATCTGTAAAATGGACTGGTTTGTGGTTTAGATATGATAGAGAAGGGGAAGAGAAGCAGAATTGAATGTGTTCTGATGAACAGCTTTCCTAGAACTCAAATTCTCCATGATGGCAGTATTCTTTAACAGGCCCATGAGACATGGAGAAAGTAAAGAGCAGACAGCTTTCATCCACTCACATCAGTTGTAGAAAGTCATCCTTTTTGGTAATTCTTCCTATAATTTTTAACTAGGGTTTTACCACAATCCTCTTTGGTGGCTCTCTGTGGGTAAGCGCCAGTGTGGCATCCCTAGAAATATGTAAGTAGGGAATAGGGAGGCATCCAACTAAGGGTGCTACCAATTTGGAAACAAAAGAGAAATGATTATGAATGAATATAAAGATGACAAATTTAGCCATAGATGAACAGAGTGGAAAAATTAAAACTGACATGAAATTTCTTAAATAAACCTTCAGTGCTTTGCACTGTGGCTGACACATAGTAGGCACTTAATTATTTCTCATTGATGGACTGCTTTTCATGTTTTTAAGCAAGTTAGTTTCCTTATATCATTTCACCATTTTGAACCTTTGACACCACACTGTCCCAAGTGGTATGTGAGGTCCATGGCAGTGTTTTGACTAAGTTAATTTAACACTAGAAGAGCTGGTTTATTAAACTGGAATATTTGTGAGATACTTGGTAGGTAGGTCTTGAATGAAAGCTTGCCCTTGGTAGGTAGGTAACTAAAAATTATGGAAAGCACATATGTAGCATGTGTATAGAGTGAATATCAATTTAAACTTTTTGGAGGAAGGGAGGCATAGCTGTTGAACAATTTACTCTGCAGGCTCAAATTGAGTGATGGATTGGACCATATTATGCCCAATGAGCCAGGCAAATTCTCTTACTTCATGAAATTTTCGGGTGTTCTAGAGTGCCAATAAGAGCAGTCCTTCTTGAGATTGATGACAAGTTTGCAGTGTATTACTGGGTAGGAGATAAAGGCAAGAAGGG
This sequence comes from Monodelphis domestica, assembly GCF_027887165.1. Taxonomy (NCBI): domain Eukaryota; kingdom Metazoa; phylum Chordata; class Mammalia; order Didelphimorphia; family Didelphidae; genus Monodelphis; species Monodelphis domestica. The sequence goes on along the minus strand of NC_077233.1, from coordinate 28,047,228 downwards.
CTGGTTAGTGGCTTGACCTTCACATTGGAAAATTCAAGGGACCAAAGATGCCCAAATGCCATCTTTGGCACACTACCTCCCTTCTTGATTGGAAAGTCAATCAGTGAGTCAACAGAGCATTTATTAAACACTTAAGTATCCTCTGAACCATAACAGTCAGAATCAATCCCTGCCCTCAAGGGCACATTCTCGGGGTGGGGGGAGACTCTGTGTAAAAAATGATACATAAGAGCTAAAAATATGCAGCATACATGAAAGAGAATCGTAGGGTGGTTATAGGGGTTTTAGAAAACATTGGTAAAAGCCTTCTGAAGAAAGAAGGCAAGGTTTACCTGAGTCTTGAAGAAAGCCAGGGAAACCAGGAAGAATATTCCACTTCTGGGGAAAACCAGTGAAAAGGCAAAGCTTTGGGATGTTTCTCTTGGGAAGTGGCTACTCTGGCTAAATTTGCAACAGAAGATTGCCTGTGGATATTATTACTGAGAAATATTCTGGAACCAAACATGGCAGTGACCTGATTTAGGGGGAATAGATCCAGATTGAATACATAATATATACCTACTTATATATACATATGCATATAGGTGCATATAAATATATAATATATATATATACACACATATAAATTTAAAATATTTCCCTTTTTTCCTAACAAAAGATGTGAATTGGGGCTCACCTGTCTTCAAGACATACGTCCTCCTTTCACTCATTCAGAGCTAAATATGCTGTTCCTGGACCTTGGGCATTTGATCTGGAAATCCTCAGGAGACCAGTATTTTCCGGATCTGTCTTTTTTCCAATATTTTTGTTTGACTTAAAGGCTAAAGTTAGACATCCTGCGGAGCTATTTTCCCTCCATTCTTTGGCTTGCTGATGCCTGTTTTTTATCTATTTTCTGTCATTGCCATGGGATCCTTTGCCTTGTCATGAATTATTATTCAATTGGAAATACTAGATAGTTGACATTAACTCCGAATATCTTGACCCATCGTTGCCCTTTAACTCCCATTATAGTTAAAGGCTAAAATAGAAAAAAAGGGATGTCTCGCTCTTTCTTGTTGGAGAGGCTTTGCTTTTTTTCATAATTGCTGAGCTAGAATGTCTAGACTGAAAAAAAAAATCATCCCCCAGTCCTAAAAGTGGTCACATATACTTGGCCTGGTTGCATCTTAGAAGAAGCCATTAGGTTTACTTTAAGAAAAAGGGGAGGATGTGAGTGTAAAGTCATTATGTTACTTGAGGAAATCACAAATAATTTAATTCTTGAAGTGTTGTGGGATTGCTCCTTTTTTATCTATCTTCTAAAATATGGATATTTAATTAATATTTAATTTAATATGGATATTTAATTTAATTAATATGGTATTTAAGTGGGAAGCATTGGCTCAGGTAATGGACATCTTCCCAAAGCCTGACCCAGAGTAGGTCAGTTTCTAAAGGCTTTGAAAACTTTAAAGTGCTATATAAAAGCTACTAATTATTGTTATCAACCAGCATTTATTGTGCCCGGTGGATAGAACTGTGGCCTTAGAGTCAGAAAGAATCAACTCTCTGAGTTTGAATCTCTGTCTCAGACAATTCCTACCTGTGTGACCCTGGGCCAATTATGTAACCCTATTTTGCCTCAGTTTCCTCATCTGCAAAATGAGCTGGAGAAGGAAATGGCCAACCACTCTAGTATCTTTGCCCAGAATATTCTTCATGGGTCAGACTCCATTGAACAACAACAATAAAATGTGCCAGACTCTGTGTCAAATGATAGCGATACAAATTAAGGCAATAATGTGGTCCTTGTCCATAGAAAGCTTTTAGTATAATATAGAAAGTTATATTATAGCCACATATAAGTAACTGTGTACTCACAAAATATATATGAGTTGATAAGAAGTAACATGAAAAGGGAAGCCCCTTCTGCAGAAGGTGGGCTTTGTCTTGAGTCTTGAAGGAAGACACAGAAACTAAGAGATAAAGGTGAAGGGATGGAACAGATCAAGAGCTAGAAAATGAGACTCCAGGAGGACCAAGGCAGGATCCTGGGAGATGAGTATTGTGTCTAATGAATAGCAAGTAGGCTATTGTATCTGAATCATTAAATGGAAAGGATTAAATGTCTGAGGACTGCTAGGTAGGAAGAGACCCTGTTGGGAAGAATTCTATAGTTGATCAGCTCATTGAGAACCCACCTCCTCAAACCAGGTTGAAGCTGGGGCCATGGGAAGGGTTCTGTTTGAGGCTGAATGACCTCAAGGGCATTGTAGGAAGGATTCCCACACTGGCTGGGAGTTTGGACTAGATGTCCTCCAAGGGTTATTGGCTTCTTCCTAGAAGGGCCCCAAGGGGTCATCTAATGCTATCCCTTTCCCCCTTCTCCATTTTATTGAGGTCTCTCTTCCAAGGTCATGCAGATTAAAAGAAGTAGGTTAATGGACTTTTCTTGATTACCACACTTCTTGCTTTCACCTCTTAACATTCTTTCTTCTCTTTCCTGTGTCAGCTTTTCCTCTGGGCATCTCCTTCTAGGGAGGAGAAGGATTATCTCTATTCCACTAGGAAAAGCTGAAATGCAGATAAGCTGCCTTCAGATAATCAAATGAATATAGTCAGCACCTCAGGGTGTTAAGATGACTTCCCTGCACTCTAGAGAGGAGGATTTCTCTGATATGGGTAAAAGTCCTGTCCAGTGGAGTAGATTTCAGGGTTTGTACTTGGTTTTAAGAGATGCTGTTCCTCCATCAGGAAGGCTACATCTTCCAGTTCTTTGCTCTGGTGTTCCTGCTGCTGGACCCTTCCACCCTCATGAGATGATAAATCACAAGCTGAAATGGATTTCAGAGGTCATTTAGTCCAGTTCACCCATTTTCCACATGAGAAACTTGAGACCCAGAGAGGGGAAATTATATTCCCTGCATCATAGGAGTGTGAAGTATCAAAAGTAGGATTTGAATACAGGACCTCTTGCCTCACCCTCCATGGAACCAATTTGCTTTCCACCTCTTACTCATTATTCACCATTGCCATTGCCTTTGGAAAGAGGGAGAATTATAATCAAGAGGTTCCTATTCTTGTCTCTGGAATGGGCATGGTAGGGGTCTGCCCCCTTATTCCACTTGCTCTCCCAAGGATTCCTAGTCCAAAATTCTCTTCTCTGGACCCTACTCACCTAGCTGGCTTGCCAGAATGTCAGATTCTGTAGGGCAGAGATTTTCTCCCTTTTTCATTTGTATCAATAGCACTTGGCACAATCAGCAGGAACTTGGCCACCTCTCAAGGAAGCCCTAACAAGGGAAAGGGAGCAGGGAAGCTTTTGCTCAGTCCTTCTGTGCTGCAGTAAACGAATCTTCTGGATTTGCTGTGGTTAAACAAGCATCAGTTTTGAGCCCTGATCTAGGCTAGCCCTCAGAGAACAGAGGTGTAGTCTGTGGACTGGTGCCTGACCAGATTGGCAGCTCCTGCCAAAGCCCGACCCCCATTGGCTTAACTGTCCAGAATCCAGAATCACCTCCTCACCAGGGAGAGGAATAATCAGAGTTCAGTGTTGAAAGCAGTAATAAAGGTTAAAAAATGAAAGAAAATGGCTTTCTGGGTTTTTTTTTCCCCATCTATCCCTGAAAATGCCTTATTCAAGCAGAAACGCCAGTTGTCCATACATATATTATGGTAATTAAAATGCCTTTCGGGATAATGTCTTTAGTCATTGTCTCTGAAGAAACATCTCTTACTAAAGGCCTCTTAGGGAGTTTCATTAGTGTTGACTGCACCATCTTGTTTATCTGTTTTCGACTTTTCCTTGTGAAAATTTGAGATCCTTTATGTCAACCCCTAGCAGACTGTGGTGTTAGCCACATTAATTAGGTCTTCTTGGCTTGGATCTCAGGTATCAGTTTTTAAAAATAGAACCAGAATGACCAGAGATAATACATTCATCCTTATTACACTGTAATATGGGAGAGGGAGAGGGAGAGGGAGAAGGGGAGAGAGAGAGAGAGAGAGAGAGAGAGAGAGAGAGAGAGAGAGAGAGAGAGAGAGAGAGAGAGAGAGAGAGAGAGAGAATGAACAAACATAATGAACATTTTTATGATTCCTTCCCCACCTGGCTGTGCTTGTCTTTCCCTTGGATCATCCATCAGCCTTCACACCTTTCTTACCCAAGAACATACCTCTACTCTGCCAGCTGTCTTCTCCCTTTGATGAATTCCTCCTGGGGCTTCCATTTTGAGGGAGGGGCCCAGACTGGTTAATCTTTATTCCTTTCCCAGTTATGCTGCTGTTGTCTGGACCATAACACTTTGTTGAGCCTGGGTTGGGCATCTTTGAGCACTCTCACCTGTCCCTACCCCCACCTTCCTGTCCCCTTTTGTGTATTGTCTTTTCTTAGGAGACTAAAACTCTTTGAGGATAGCCATATTTTTTGGGGGTTTCAGATGTACCCCCAGAACACAGAAGAATATCAGACACATTTTGGTCATTTTTCAGGCTTAGCCAACCCTTTAAGATCCCATTTGGGGCTTTCTTGGCAAAGATACTGAAGTGGTTTGCCATTCCCTCCTCCAACTCATTTGATAGATGAGGAAACGGAGGCAAACAGGGTTAAATGGCTTGCCCATAGTCATACAGGAAATAAATGTCTGAACCCAACTTTGAACTCATGAAGATGAGTCTTCCAGACTGTGGACTTGCCACTATATGCACAGTACCACTTACCTGTCCACCAGGAATGAAGTGCTCGTTGGCTTGCTTTAAGATTTCCAAAGAAGGTACATATACTGTCTCCTTTGGTCTTCACAATAATTGTGATGTTGCTGCTATTATTATCCCCATTTTATAGATGAGAAAATATTATATAGCAATAGATAAGCTGCCGTGGTAAGGAAATCACAAGGAGAATCACCTTTTGGAGTTGGGAGGGATCATCTTGTCTAGTCCCTTCTGTGCTGAACAGATGCTATTATTATAACAACTTAAAGATTAGTTCAAGGTATATAGGGTCCTCTGGAAGTCTTGGGGTCCAATTAAGATGTCATCCTGAAGCAAGACTTTTGGGAATCCCTATTTAGCCCAAAGAGCGCCATTGGACCAGGTGAATGAAGTTGGGAATAGTTGTGCTAAGGATTAATTATCACAAATGCAGTTGTGCTGGAGGATGACTTGGTATCAGTATATTTGGATTAAGAGCTTTGGTAATGGTAGAATGAAGGTGAAAATGTAGCTTGCATTTCAGAAGGGTTCCATCTTATTAATTTTTTGCTGCTTTTCAAGGTCCATGTAGAGATAAGATCACATCACCAGACCAGAGAGGCTAAGCTGTCGGGGTCTCATGATTTCAGCCTTTCTATATGTTGTCTTCCCCATTAGAAGATATATTCCTGGAGGGCAGGGACCCTCAATGTCTGTCCCCTTGTATTGGTATTCGTGGTTCCTAATATGTGCTTGGCACAAATAGAACTCAATAAATGTCTTTTGTCTGCCTAGCCTGACTTGTCATTTTATAGAAGAGAATATTGACACCTAGTGAGGTTGTGACTTGCCCAAAGTCATGAAGCTTCTAAGAAAGAGAGTGGAAGCTGGAACCCAAATCCTTGGACGCCATATCCAACATTTTTTTTTCACTCTACAGGGAGCATTTCTGTCCTTCCTTTTCCTCTACCCCAGCTGTATTTTTTACACTGTTGGACAAGTTAGACACACAGGAGTCTTTGAGTAATAAAAAGAAAATTAAATGAAGAAAAGAGAGCTGGAAGCAGAATGATGCTAATCTCCATGGTTAATCACCAGTGAAGATATTATAGAGTGTCACTGGTAGATAGCCATTTAGATGATAGATGAGAGATCTCCCAGTTTCCCAGTTAACAGAAACTTGAAGCAGTGTTCTCATCTAATGGGCAGGAGGGTCAGCAAGGTGGTGAATAAGTGGATAAAGTGCCAGGCCTGAAGCCAGGAAAGCTCATCTTCTGGAATTGAAATCTGCCCTCAGACATTTACTAACTGTGTAACCCTAGTCAAGTCTCTTCACCCCACTTGCCTCAGTTTCCTCATCTACAAAATGAGCTGGAGAATAAAATGGTCAAATACTCTAGCCAAGAAAACCTAAATGAGGTCACAACACATTGACATGACTTAATAAAAATAAACTAGCAGACTCAAATAACATAAAACAGTGGTGGGTTGTTTTTTTTTTTTTGCCTGCATAATGCATTGCAGATAAACAGCCCAACATAAAGTCTTTCTGTTATTTCCTGGGTTACTCCTGTGTTCTTCCTGCCAAGTTTAGGGTCCCGTACCTGGTGGTGGGAGCAGGCATTTGATTTTCCTGAGTAGAACTGGCCATCTCTCACTGCCTTCTTAGGCTTTTTGTGAGGGACCCTCTAAAATTCTTTTATTCGTGTCTTCATTTCTCTAGGACTGAACATTTCCATTTTACGCCCTTTGTTGAACTTAATGATCAACTCCAGACCAGTCCTCTGACACACTGGAAGGAGTTCAGGTCAGGAGTGCCTGGTTTCAATGCAGGCTCTCCCAATGAAGCATCAAGTCATACTGGGCAAGATGCTTTAGTTTCCTCCATTGGAAAATGTGGGCAATCCTAGGTACACTCATGAGTTTCTGGTAATGCATTCAAAGTGCTTTGTCTAATATAAATGACCAACTTACCTAACTGAAATGTTATTCCTCCCCTTAGAAAACATTTTTTTTTTCCAGATTGGGGATAGAGAGACAGTTCTAGAGATCACAGGTCTGGGTTTAAATCTGACCTCAGATACTTCCTAGCTGTGTGACCCTGGGCAAGTCACTTATCCCCCATTGCCTAGCCCTTACTGCTCTTTTCCCTTGAACCAATACATAGTATTGATTCTAAGATGGAATATAAGGGTTTAAATTTTCTTTTTCCAGATTACATATCAAAGCGATTTTTAATATTCTTTTTCTGACATTTTGCAATCCATGTTCACTCTCTCCTTCCCAACTTACCCTCCTCCCCAAGAAGGCACGTAACATGTTATAGGTCATACATATATTATCATACAATACATCTTTCCATGTTTGTTATGTTGTGAAATCAGATCCATATTGCTTACACTGCAGGAAATAAAAATAAAGAGTGGCATGTTGCAGTCTGCATTCTGATTCTTCCTTCCTTTTGTGATGGTTGATAGCCTTTTTTGCCCGGAGTCTCTTGGTGGTCACCTGAATCTTTGCCTTATTGATAATGGTTAAGTCACTCACAGCTGATTTCTCTGAGTTCTTGATTTTTTCCAACAATGTTTTTATTGTTTCTTTTTGTTTGTCCACCACCTCCATTTCTGAATATATACTTTCCCCTCCTCCATCCAGTGATCCATTGCTTAGAACAAAGAAAAAAAAATAAGAAAAAGAAAGAAGAAGAGAAAACCTACCAGCATAGCACCTATGCCTGACAGCGCATGCATTATTCCACACCTGCAGTCCCCCACTTCTGCGAAGTGCTCTTTCTGTTCTTTAACACAGAACTGATCCAATCCTGTGAAATATAAACCAGTCATTAAGGCTAGTCTTGAGACAAATGACTTTTTATCCAAAGTACATTTAATAGCCAATTCAACATGTCCTTTTGTGATGAAGAATTAAAGAATGTTTCCAAATCTGGGGCTGAATCATAAAACAATCAATTGTTGCAAAAGGAGGGCATATTACATATTTAAATTAAAAAAAAATAAAGAAAAGCCAGATTTGGAGCTTCTCTGACCTTTTTAGATCTCGGTTTCTTGGATGGACAAAAGGAATGACCCCATGTTATCCTGTAGGTTTCTCCTCGCTCTCCATTCTCTGCCTCTATGAGCTTCTAAGGCAGATTTGAGAGAATGATTCTATTCTATTCCATTATCCCAGCCCAGACAGATTTTTGATATATTTGATGCTTTGTTGCTGAGAGACTGTTCTTCAATGCAGTGATCTTTGTACAGTCATCATTCCTAATGATTCAAGCTATCCCAGAGTAGAAAGGGCTGCCTTCTCATTTGTAAGCTTCAAGCATGGTGAGGATACCAATGGGTATTCTCTGCTCTGTCTGCTTGTTCTTCGGCTTCAAGTTTCGATTTGCTTATTTTGGGGCACATTTTTTTCCCCCATTCAAGTAGAATAGAAGCTGCTTGAAGGCAGGGAGTATTTCTTTTGATCGTTCATTCCTCATTGCCTAGAATTTTTTTTTTCTGGTGGGGAGAGTGTGCAGTAAGGACTTAGGATTCCATCTGGGTAAGACCTTCTTATCCATAGACACCTGCAATTTGTCTGTGACTTAGAGCCTTAGGGAGCCAGCCACATGGCGCGAGAGGAAAAGTGACTTGTCAGATATAGATTTTAGTGACTCTGAGCCTGGGGTCTGTCTCCCCTGGGACACAGTAGGTGTTTCATGCTTGCTGGATTCCACTGAATTGAATGGAATTAAAGTAAATGAGCACTTGTCTCTCTTAGGTAAAAATTGAACTAGATGTCCCCAAGGTCTCTTCTGGCTGTAATACTCAAGAATTTTCTCTGTCAATCAATTAGTCAACAATTATTTGTTAAATGCCTATTTATGATATATTAGGAAGCTTGGGCTTGGAATCAAGAATTCAAGTCTGGCTGCAAATACATGTGAGCTGTGTGATCCTGAGCAAGTCACTTAACCCCATTGCCTCAGTTTCCTCATCTGTAAAATTAGCTAGAGAAGGGAACGGCAAACCATTCCAGTATCTCTGCCAAGAAAAACTCCAAATGGGGCCATGAAGACTAGAACACTATTATAATAATGATGTACCAAGCACTATGCTAGCCACTGGGAATAGGAGTTATAACTAAACAAATTTACATATAACCAGTGGCAGTTCCTATAGCAAGACTTTGATATCTTTTATGTTTTCATTTTTTCTAAAAGTTTGTCTCCAATCTCAAAAGGTAATGTAGTATAGTAGAACACTGGGCTTGGAGTCAAGAAGATTCATGTCAAACAATAACTGTATGACCTTGATCAAGTCCCTCAGTGTTTCCGTGCCTCAGTTTCCCCATCTATAGGACGAGTTATTTAGATTCACAATGGCCTCTAAAGCTTCTCAGAGCTCTACATTTGTGATCCCATATGCCCATATACTCTATGCTCTTTTCCAAAAGAGAGATTCCTATTTGAGTCTGCCCATTTGGGCAAAGTTGAGCCTTAAATAACATCCTAATGACTCACCTGAATGTTTCCCCCTCAATCATCTGATTTCCCAGGTGGGTTATCCCAGTTACTCTACAGGAATCTTTTTGCCATGAACTTCTTATCCAAGTTCAAGACTGTGTTCTAAATTGTCTTCTTATTCATACCTTAAAGCTTACTTAGGCTGAGGTCTTGGTTTAGTGAAGTTACCCTCTTGTCAGCCTTTAGATTTCAAAATCCTGTTCGTGTCCCTTTGGGGCTGGGTGGTCCAAGGTTGATGCTGTCCATCCACATGGTTCACGGAGGTTATCCTCTGCTCCCATGACTTCCCCTTGCCTCTTTTTTTGTGCGACAGCGAATTTAGGCACACCGATAAGATGCCATCTTATCTGCCTACTGTATGTATTGTTGGCAAAATATGCTGTCTTTCTGCCTGACATTTAAAGCCTTGCCAAACCATTTCAAAGAGGTTTCTATCTTAAAATGAAATGGATTTCAATGGGCTTAACTCTTGAAATGACAGACAGATTGAGCTTTGAGTCAGGAGGGGGAAACAAGCAGCTGACTACAGGGCAGGGAAGAACTTTCTAATCAGTCTTCATTTTTTTAAAAGCAGATTTTGGTAGAAGCTGTTCTGTGAAAATATTTTTCAGTCAGGCAACGAAGAGCTCTCTTGTCCCTTTTCTCTCCCATTTTCCAATTATTTTGAAATTCAATTAAGAAAGCAATAAGATAGGGACAGCTAGGGCTCAATGAATTGAGAGCCAGCCCTAGAGATGGGAGGTTCTGGGTTTAAATCTGGCTTCAGATGATTGCTCAGCCCTTACTGCTCTTCTGCCTTGGATCCAATACACAGTATTGAATCTAAGTCACAAGGTAAGGATTAAAAAAGAAAAGTAAACAATACAGTCAAAATGTCAAGCAAAGTTTTCCTTCCTTCCTTCCTTCCTTCCTTCCTTCCTTCCTTCCTTCCTTCCTTCCTTCCTTCCTGCCTTCCTGCCTTCCTGCCTTCCTGCCTTCCTGCCTTCCTGCCTTCCTGCCTTCCTTCCTTCCTTCCTTCCTTCCTTCCTTCCTTCCTTCCTTCCTTCCTTCCTTCCTTCCTTCCTTCCTTCCTTCCTTCCTTCCTTCCTTCCTTCCTTCCTTCCTTCCTTCCTTCTCTGCCTCCCTCCCTTCCTCCCTCCCTTCTTTACTGCCTCTATTCCTCCCTGGAGTTGAGCTTTATTTTGAGTATAAAGGGTTATTTTTTTGTGAACAGTTTGTTCAGTATGACATAAACTTGCTTTAACTCTTGGTGATTGGGAGACTAAGCATTGCCTTTATTGCCATGTATTTCACCAAATTAAAAAAAAGAGGGGGGGAGAGAAATTATTTGTTTTTACAGGGAAAGGATTTGGGCCCACAAATTGTATATTGGTGACATTTTATTTATTATTGTTCTTATTGCTCCAGTTACAAATGTGAATTGGGGCTTTTTTTTTTTTTGGAGACATGCTGAATCCAGAACAAAGGACAAGGAAAAATTTCCCAGACTATTGTAGTGCATTGTTGAAGGTGTCTTCTTGTTAGGCCATTTGAGAAGTTCTTTAGGTTCCCTTGTCATCTAGCCTATTTGTTGTGTCTTAATTACAAAGGTCATTCTGAAGAGGATAAGAGCTCCTGGCAGAATGGACTTTTGGTTACTTGCAAGTTTTATTTGATTTTGGATATTCCAGAAGGGCTGCATTGACAGTGAAGGATCTTGGCTTCCTGATGATGGCACCAGGGCCCCATGGAAGAAAGGGGCCCCTATAGTGCTTTTGTGGTACCATCCATTGCATTCTGCCTTAAATAGCCTCGCAATTTTGGCTCCAGTTTGGTCTCGGAGGAAATCCAAGATCAGAATTCAGGAGCTTTATCAAGTGTCACTGCTCTCATTTTTCCCCACTTCCCAAGATCAGGTTCTTACAACAGTGCCTAGCATGCAGTAAGTCCTTCACAAATATTTTTTATTTGGTGGAGGCAGCATTGGCAGAAATGACCATCAACCTACTTTACTGGAATTGGATATGACTGATGGTGGCGGTGATTGGAGACCAGGCAACAGAGTCATGTAGTTCAGGAGAAGAGTGACCGGAATGGCATCCTTTCTGTCTGCCTCTCAAGCCGACATTATATAGTCAGGAGATATTAGCCTTTCATCCTGGGCCTCTTTGCTCCTTCTTGGGTCTAGTATCCTAGCAATGAAGCTTCTCTGAGACTGCCAGTTGGAGAGAAAGGTGGAGGCAACAGTTACTTGCTACTGTCCCTGTTCTCTGTTTTATAAAATTATCATATCATAAAATCAATGATTTCTGCACAATTCAGCCACAGAATGCTGTCAATTTGGACCCATAAGTTCCTCATCATTTGATTACAGCCTGCCTTTATTAAGTCTCAAAATTAAGGATGACAATCTAAGGAATATAGTTCTGCTGCCTTCTTAGGCATTCAAGGAATCTTTGATGAATAGATGAATGAATGATTGAATAAGTGAAGGAATATTTACATAGTCAGACCCAGAAATATGAGCAAGGAGAGAGATAGTGATAAAGTACACTGGGGAAAGAAAAGGAAGGGCAAAGAGAGCATTAAAACAGGAAATCAGAGAGAGGCTTTAGATGTGAAAATCCTGTTCCTGTCTCTTTGGGACTTCGTCATTCAGGGCCGATCGTCCACTCTCATGACTTGCACTTGGCTCTCTTTGTGTTACGACTGATTTAAGGGACACGTATTTCTCAGCTGCTTAATATTAATTAATCCCACTCTTATAGCTACCTCAAATCCCTTTGACTAGAAGTGAACTCTTTCTGTTGATGACAAGATTAATAGCTATCTTTTTAATAGATAAATAATTCAACCCTCCATCTTAGCATCAAAACTGTGTATTGCTTCCAAGGCAGAAGAGAAATAAGGGCTAGACAATGGGAATTATATGACTTGGCCCAGGTCCCATAGCTTGAAAATATCTGAGGACAGATTTGAACCCAGGATCTCCCCTCTCCCTGCATGCCTTACTTTCAATTCATTGAGCCATCTGCCTGCTCCCCTTTATATTTTCAATAGGCACTCACTCTTGGTTTTGTATTATATTGTAGATGGATCCAGCTCCCTTTACCAGATTTAAAATTCTTGAAGGCAAAGATCCTCTACTAAGGTCTGATACTGGGATTTGAACTGACTTTGAAGTGATCCTAGTGATACTAGGCAAACCTATGGCAGGTTCTGCCAAACTCAGAAGGTTTTAATTATGGACCCAGGGATGGACAGACTTGATTCTTCATTTTACTTTAATTAAAATTTTTTATTTAATTAATTAATTAAGAATATTTTTTTCATGGTTAGAAGATTCATGTTCTTTCCCTCTCCTCCTCTCACCCCCTTCCCATAGCATTTCTATTGGGTTTAACATGTGTCACTGATCAAGATCTATTTCCATATTGTTGATATTTGCACTAGCTGATCCTTTAGAGTCTCCATCCCCAATCATATCCCCATCGACCCATGTGATCAAGCAAATGTTTTTCTTCTGTGTTTCCACTCCCACAGTTCTTTCCCTGGATGTGGTTAGCGTTCTGGATTCTTCATTTTCTAAGGCTTTGTGCCAAATTCAGAGAGGTTTATTACTAGACTGGCTCAAAGGTGATGTAGTTTTTGGCCACGTCAGTACATAGTTTTAAGTAGTCAAAGTACACTCAAGGTAAATTCACTTGGAGAAGAAATTGACTTGTGGAAGAGACACTCCAGGGCTGGAGAATTGGGGGTGAAAGATCAGAGGACTATGTCCGAGAGGACTGCATGGGGAATTATAGGAAGAGGAGAAGTATGAAGATAGAGAAAGTATTCACCACCACCACCCCCACCACCCCATGGCAAGATTATTTGGCCCTAATTAGTTTTCTATCCCCTAATTCAGAGCAAAGAATACACATAATGACAAAGCCATATATATTTGAAAGTATAAATCTAATAGAATGAAGAGAAAGGGCCAAGGTTGGCTTCTTCTTTGTATATTCATTACCACCCTAGTGATAGTCAGCCTCAATATGAATTCTTGATTTCAAGAGGGAGGATCTTTGTGGAATGTGGCTGGAGACACAAATACTACCAGGTCATGGGAAACTGCATTGGGTGACCTGACAGTGCTCTTCCCTTGGCTCAGGAACTGGAGTCCCCATAAAAAGCAGGTTCTGTCATGCCTTAAACACTTGCTATATGACTGTGGACAAATCTCTTAATCTCTATCAGCCTCAGGTTCCTCATCTGAAAATGTACATGATAATAGTGGCTAACTCACAGGCTTGAGGGATCCAGTGAGATAACATTTGTAAAGATATTTGCATTTCTTATAGAACTCTAGAAATACTATTATTAGTGATAATGAGCATATCAACATTAATAACAATGATAGTAATTATAGTCAAAGTTTCCTAGGTCACATATTCAGGCATCTAATTTCAGCACACTATGAAGTATGACATCTTTGGGTCCTAGATTAAGTACAGTCTGTTTTTTCAAATTTGCCTTTGTATCCCCAAAGTCTAGAACATAGTTGACACTTTAAATAACTCTGTTTTAATGGATTGGATCTCAACACAATCTCTCATTTTACAGATGATGAAACCGAGCCCTAAAAATGTATACCCATTTCCCTAAAATTACATAAAGTCCATTCTCATCTCATGATACATCTCATGATACATCTCATCTCATGATACAAGTTTAAGTCAAATTAAAATTGGTTTGCTGAACTCAGTTATGTAGAGGAAAACAAGGGTCATTCTTCATTGTATTGGACCTTCCTTCTTTCATCAAAACTGTTGAAATATGAGATAGGCTCCACAATGGACCGTGAGTGTCAGAAGGCATTCGGACTCTAGTAGTGCATTATTAAGAGATACATTGACTGAGGGATACTAAATAGGGAGACCAGAGGAATAAGAAAGAGGATGCCCTGGTCAATACTGAGAGATTCCTCAGAGGAATGCATCATTGTGGCATTTAACATCTGATAACACTCCTTATTCTTTCTTCTTTTCCCCCTCAGAGTTTCTTTCCCAGCCAGCCAATTCTGAAGTTTTATTACCTTGTGTTTAGGGAAGAGATTTTTCTATATACCCATTAAAGACATTTCCAAGCAGCTTGGAGCTAGGGTGGAGCCATCCCTGCAAAAGTGGGTACTTGATTTAGAAGTCCATCTGCTCAACTACTTAAGAGAGGTGTGAACTGGGCAAGACCCTTCTTTCTCTGGACTTCATCTGTCAAATGAAGTTGTTGATCACTTTGCTTCCAAGGACCTTTCCAAGTCTAAATCTTGTGTATCCTGTCGAGTCTATGGAGACCTACCCGGGATGTGTTAGCTACATAGATTAATAGAGAGATTCCCATTACATGCACCAGAGTTCAAAACTGATGGTGGTATATAGTCTATTAATGAGTTTTTACAAATACCCAATAGAAACCATTTTGAATGAATGAATGAATGAATGAATCAATGAATGGAGATAGAAGCATTTTTTAAGTGTTATGAGCCCAACGCTGCTAACCACTGATTATAAAAATGCAAAACTAAGACAGTCCCTGTTTTCTGGGAGCAATAGAATGAGAGAATGTGAGTCAGTTGGTAAGGAGCCTTTATGAAATACTCAGTATGGGGTCAGGCATTGTGCCAAGTGCTAGGAATACACATAGAAACACTAAGGAAGGCAGTCTCCTGCCTCCAAGAGCTTACCTGGAAGAGTACCCATGAAAGGAAGCTGAAAAGAGGTGGGTGATGGAAGAAGTGGAGTGCTTGGGGAGAGGTGCAAAGGGATAACTTTATAGGAGTTCAACTGGTTGGAAATGAGGAGCTGAAGGGGCCTGGGAGTTCTTCCTCAGTGGAGGTTCTGAAAGAAGTCCACCAATCCGAGGCAAGATCATAGAGGCAAGAAGTGCTCTTTAGGTGTGAGGTCCAAGGTGAAGTGATCTTCCAGGATGAGGAGTTTCTGGGCCACGATGGAGAAGATTTAATGACTTAAGATTTGTTCTGAAATATTTGAATGTGGGAAAAGAGGAAGGGCAATCAGCACAGAGCCATGCTTTTGGCAATTTCTCCATCTAGTGTTGCAATGTTTAATTTAAGATTCTTCCCCTAAGTTTGTTCCCTGCCCCCTCCATGTCATCGGAGTTTAATCATAAAGTCCGAACCCCATACTTAATTCTGTGCTTGGCTCTTGCCTCCAAAGTACTGGCTCTAAATTTACTGGAAACACAAAACAGCCAGGAAAGGTAAGGAGAAAAATGAGACTTTGGAGAGACCAGAATTGTATATGTTAATTTTCCTGGTGTTGAATTGAGTTTCATTCAGTAGCTATGGAAAAAGCGCCCTCTTGTGGTCCACTGTGCCTTCTTTCAAATTAGTTCTCCATTCCTGATGACATCATCATCATCCTGCAATATTGATGCACTCTTCTTAAGATGAGCCTATGTGCAGGCTGATGTAGCACTGGGCACAGGTCGCCTCTCTCAGTGTTGTGCTTTACTCTTGATGCTTAAGTCAGTGGTGACCCCATGGGCAGAGGACCTTGGTCGGAATTAGGGAAGACATGGATTATGGTCTCAATGCTGACACTCCGGGTTTCTCACCGAAATGGGGATGAGAATATCTGTAGAACCTACCCATATGGTGATGATGTGAAGCTCAATGTCATGTAATGTGTGGAAAGAATGTGGCACGACCTGAAAGTGCTGTGAAATACATGTCAGCTGTTATAAAATCGGCAAACTCCACACATTTTCCATCCCCCCCTTTTAACTAATAGTTATTTACTCTGTGTAAAAACACCGTATCTTAGGTTATTCACTTGAAAAATAGATCCCCGAAAATTGAGTTTTTGTGAAATGGTTATAATAAAGATTGCTTTTATCCTTATCTTCTTTGAAGTGATGGGGTGAAGAAGTTGGTACATGGGTTAAGAATACCACATTAAAAATCATGAGGTGCCCCCCCTCCCAATTTATTGATTAGTTCTGAAATCCAGTTTTCCTTCCTTCCTTCCTTCCTTCCTTCCTTCCTTCCTTTCCTTCCTTCCTTCCTTTCCTTCCTTCCTTCCCTTCCTTCCTTCCTTCCTTCCTTCCATTCCTTCCTTCCTTCCTTCCTTCCTTCCTTCCTTCCCTTCCTTCTTCCTTCCTTCCTTCCTTCCTTCCTTCCTTCCTTCCTTCCCTCCCTCCCTCCCTCCCTCCCTCCCTCCTCCCTCCCTCCCTCCCTCCCTCCCTCCCTCCCTCCCTCCCATCCCTCCCTCCCTCCCTCCCTCCCTCCCTCCTCCCTCCCTCCCTCCTTCCTTCCTTCCTTCCTTCCTTCCTTCCTTCCTTCCTTCCTTCCTTCCTTCCTTCCTTCTTCCTTCCTTCCTTCCTTCCTTCCTTCCTTCCTTCCTTCCTTCCTTCCTTCCTTCCTTCCTTCCTTCCTTCCCTCCCTTCCCTCCTCCCTCCCTCCCTCCCTCCCTCTTAGAGGTATATTTAGCCAAAGAAAAACCCAAAATGTCTGTCTGTCTGGTCTTATCTTCTCTCTGTGTCTGTCTGTCTGTCTGTCTGTCTGTCTGTCTCCTTCACCTGTGACTTGTTAGTTTGTAATCTTAACCTTGGTCAATAATGACCGAAATTTTTTCTTTTTTATGACATCATTTCCAAACCCAGGAGGAAGGAATTAGCACTGCGTTGAAGCCTGAGTCCAGATGAGATATACTGTACCCCCCAGCACTGTCCTAGAGGGAAATTTGTCCTTTTTGTCAAATGATTCTCCATGATCTGCCACTTCTGGAGATCTGGACTGGAAGAATAACTGAGGCTTGTATGATAATGATAGCTGGGAAGCCTTTAAATTTGGAATGTTTGCAGTATTATTATAGAACGACTAAACTATTTTGTGTAGTTTTGGTATCAGCTATATTTGATTGTATTCTGAGTGTTTGGAAATTGGCAACATCTGTTTTATTCATATCCAAGTATTTTTTTACTTGACCTGTGATTTTTATTGTCATTGGGAATTCTAAATAAGAAAACTCCCTTTAGAAATGCAGATTGGCATCTGCTCTGCAACTGTAATCTTCTAGATCAGAGTCCTGAGAAGTTAGTATTTTTATAGTATACTATACTAAAGTGTAGACTTTTCCAGGGTCACACTGAGAGCAATATCACAATCAGAACCCGAATCCATTTCTTCCTGACTGTCTATCACAAGGCCAATGCCCTAGAAAGAGCTTTGTCTTTATATGGCAACTTCCTATAAGTTATGGCATTTTCATTATTTGGGATGCTATTAGTTTTAATGTCAAAGCCTGAAATTTTTCCTGTGATGTAATTTCAAAACAAGAGTGGAATGTTTAAATAGGTATCCCTTGCCTTATTCATCCATCTGTTCAAATACATGTTGTAATGTCTGGATTCTTGTAAAAAATGAAATAATCCCTTAAGAAGATCACAGCTTTAATACAACTTTTAAGAGTTTGTCTCTGCCTGGTATATATTGGATAAATTGTGTGGAACTTTGGCAAGAATGCTTGTGTTCAAGTCAGCAGAGCTCTGACTTACAATCTCATACCTTGCAGCTGGGCAGATTCTGAGCCTCAGTTAATTAATCTGTAAAATGGGGAGGATAATTCCAGCCATTATTTCACCGAATCATTATTAGGAAAATGCTTTAGACACCTCGCTCTCAGCAATTTTCTTGACAAAAAAGTAGATATTAGCATGTCAGTTGCTAAATCTGATTTTAAATGAATTGTTTATTGCTGATAGCTCTTTAATACTGAATTTGCTTAATGGTTGTTCTTAATCCTCAATAGTAGTTTGCAAATTTGTATTTGGGGGAAATGACTAATCTTAGAATCAAATATTGACTTAAACACAATATTTGCATATTTGGTGAAACAATTATTTTTGCTCAACTTTCTTTTTCTCTGGTCTTCATCTCAGAGAAACAAACATTTGTTTTGTTTCCTATCATGGCACATACCTGGCATTCCAAGTTTTCAACCTTCAGGGACCTTCCCAAGGTGCAGTTCTGCCCTTTAAATGATGATTTGTCAGTTTCATTAACAAATGAGTCACACCTCTGGGAGCGGAGGGACCGCTCTCATTTGACTGCCCTCATAAGGGTGCGCCATGATAGATGGACTATGGATTCCTTTCCATGGAACCAACAGCAAATGTTGCTGGTTAGTGGGAGCTTTAGAATTAATGACCACTTGTTTTCACCTAACACTTTACTTGTGCCTTTTAAGATATGTGTATTTGGAGACCCTAAAGAGTCAACATTTCCCCCTTTATTGTGTGAATATAAGCAATCAACTATGGCCTGGAAAAATGGGCCAAGATCTCCAGGGGCCACTAGTCATCGAAGTAGACTCATAAATTGTCATTTTTTCCTAGGAAGGGGGCAAAGGCTATCAAATTAGGGAATAAATCCACAGAGTTACTAGGTAATAGCCAGTTTTCAAAAGAGATCCCAATTCTCCCTTCCTGAAACCTATTTTTAAGTTATTAGGCATCAAGGGAAAAATGATTGTGGATACCAGTGACCCTAGAATTGAACAATGAGCAAGAGGGGAAAAATGG